>NC_059555.1:2732142-3035714 GCF_905220415.1 Colias croceus
GCATTACGTCATGCGAAAAAAAGTTTTGAAAGGCTCAAGTCCACAATAATTTTATTATGAATAATGTAGATAAAGCTAGATATGTTCTATGACGATTTAGTTCAGCGATTAAGAAGAATAGATTTATAAATTAAGCGATAATAATGAAAGTAAATGACAATATCTATAATAATCTTCAACCTTATAAAAAAAAGTTCAATTGATAGAAGGGAAACTATTAAACTCAAAGTGTTCTGGCATAATACATACTAATTTATTAGAGCAAATGTTTACTAAACCATAAGTACATCACAGTTCTTAAATGATTAATTTTTTCGAACATTACAGCGAGGCAATTAATTTATATAAACGAAGATATGTACCGCAACAGTTATTGACTAACTTTAACAAAATCGCTACTACATGCGGTTAAAACATCAAATAACTAAACGGTTCACACAGCACACAGTTTACCGTGTTCCAATCGTAAAACAAGGTTCAGCAAATGCAATTTCTTTACATTCTGCGGCACAGGATCGTAAAGTTAATAGTCTTTTGTGTACGAATGTGATGAGCGTATCTGTGTCAACGTATACCTCCTTGAATAAGCTGTGGTAATTGTTAAGGTAGTTTGGATTACTATGAGCTTCATAGACCCTTCAGTATATTTTCTAAACGGCGACTTATTGCTTAGAGAGGTTTTGCAATCATGATAGTTGAAGTCAAAACCAATATTGGAATCCAGAAACCATTATTTGAAAATGCTTATCACTGTTTTTGATGTTGACGCAATCTATATATATTTTTTTTTATTAATTTGAAGAGTTGGTTAGTTTGTTTGCTTGAACGCGCTAATTTTAGGAACCACGGGTCCGATTAGAAAAATTATTTCACTGTTAGATAGTCGATTTATCGAGGGAGGCTATAGACACTATCATCACGCTATGACCAATAGAAGCAGAGTAATGCTGGTAAAACCGCGGGGCACAACTAGTATTTTATATTTAAGAACTATTATCTAAAAGATAAACAGCTTGCCGTACACGCGCCTATATTGAGTTTGGTTTACACTCATTAGGCAATTAATATGTTTATCGACAAATTACTTGATCAAACATTTGCCTTTAATTTTGGTCAAGTGATGTTATTTAAGATGATGGAAAACATATTATGAGACGTAGAATATTATGTTTTTGAAAGTCACATCCGGGTATTTATTTTATTTATTTATTTATTTTATTTTTTACATACATAGATTCCTTACAGCTATTTGTATTACAATATTTTTATTTAACTTTAACAAAACAATACGCCAATAAAAAGGAATACCAATAATAAGACAATTAATGTGACAGTAGTTTTACATTACTTAATTATAACAATGATAAAGTGGAAAAAATTAATTTATACATATATGTTTTTGGACATGATATACAAAAAAGAGGAAAACGTACCTACCCATTATAGAATGTTTGGTATGGATGTGTGAATGTGTGTACTGTGTGTGTAGTGTATAATGGTGTAGTGTGGTGAGAATGTGTAAAAGTAAACTAAGAAATTGTTGAATTGGTGATGTCTGTTACTGCTTTTTTAAAACTGTTACGGGAGAGATGAAATATGTCAACACTTGAAAATTTCTTATTGTAAATATCAGGTAGACGGAAGAGTGTAGAATTTTGCAGGTGTTTGGTTGAAGCGAGGGGAACCTTTAATAGTTGGCAATGCCTTGTTCGTAATGACGGTGTTTGTAGTGATATATTACCGAGAATATTTGGACAGTCCAGTCTATTACGCATTATGTCGTAAAGCAGCATCATGTCAATAATATCTCTCCGTTGTTCGAGTGTATTGATCCTTTGGAGAGAGCATCCTTCAAGGTAATTAGCACAAGAGGTCTTCGATATAAAATTAAGTTTCCTAATAAATATTTTTTGAATATTTTCCAAACGGTCAATATAACAGCGATAAGAGGGACGCCAGATCGGACTCGCAAATTCTAGTACGCTTCGCACATACGCAAAATACAGCACTTTTAAACATAAGATATCTGTGAATGCATCACAAGTCCGAAGTATGAAACCTAAATTTTTGTACGCTTTTTGTATAATAAATTCAACATGATCGTTATGCGTAAGTTTAATGTCATGAATAACACCTAAGTCTCTAACCTGTGTTGTTCTTTCGAGTGATACATTGTTTAGTTTGTAATTGAAATTAATGACATCCTTTTTTTTCCGGGTAAAAGTAATTAATTGGCATTTGTTAATATTAATAGATATTTTATTAGTTTTGTAATACAGTGTCAGTCGATCGAGATCACCTTGCAGCTTAATACAGTCTTCTAGACTGTTGATTTTTTTGTAAAGTTTTTTATCGTCTGCAAATACAAGGAACTTAGAATCAAGAAAACAATCAGATAAATCGTAAAGAAATACGTTGTATAATAAGGGGCCGAGATGCGAGCCCTGCGGTACACCGGATGTTACTTTAATAAAGTTTGATCGGAAACCACCCATGACTGTAGCTTGATGGCGATTCTTTATGTATGATTCAATCCATCTAAGGAGGTTTCCTCTGATACCGATGGCATAAAGCTTCGTCAACAATATATTATGGTCGACCCGATCGAATGCCTTCTCAAAATCAGTATAGATGACGTCGACTTGTGACTTGTCATCTAAATCTATATTGATAGAATGAGTAAATTCAAGAAGGTTGGATGTAACGCTACGTGATTTAATGAAACCATGATGATTATGAGGAATACATTTTAATGCTAAATAATATATTTTATCATAAGCGATACGTTCCAAAATTTTACCTAATACATTAAGAATAGATATACCTCTGTAATTTGTTATGTCTAATTTTGATTTACTCTTATGAATTGGAACTATTTGTGCTTCCTTCCATCGACTCGGAAAGATACCATCTGAGAAAGAACGTTTAAAAAGTATTAGCAAAGGAGTCAACAAACCAGTTGCACATTTTTTTATGAAAATTGAAGGTATTCCATCCGTACCAGCGCCTTTCTGTGGATCTAACTGTTTCAACAGTTTTTGAAGAAGTTTCTCATTGACTTCAATGTAATTAAGATTATCGGAGATATCGGCCTCCTTAGAAAAAATAGGGGTGGACTGATCAGATATTGTATTGATCAGATATTGTAAGGTATTGAACAAAACATATCAAGTTAGTTTTATTAATACTTTTGAAGAACATTTCTATTTTGACGATGTAATGCGGTAGGTAATAAATAATGTTTCAGCTTCTATCGACGTTTATTTTTATATTTTTAACTAAATGGATTTATTTATTAGTATTCTACTTTTTGATGAGGTAATAAAGGCATCAAAAGTATTATTTACCAACCTATAAATTGGCCTTGTGTCGATTCAATTATGTATCAAAGTTTAAATGGTATATTTGCATACCAATAGTTCAATCAAAAACCCTTCACAAAGGAAATAGCAAAAAGGGAAACCAATTTCCTAGAACCTAAAGCCTTATTTCGCAACAAGTATGTCGGTTATTCGCAATAGTCATTTGTAACAGCCAACAGGCCAACAAGACAAGACGCAATACAAACATGTGATTTTATAACAGCTTGTTAGACCAAGACTTCTTGGTGACATCTAACTTCTGTTATGCAAGTGATTGTAAGTACATGATGTATGCGACAATCATAACGAATCATATTTTCGCCTCTGTAGAGTGAACCGTGAACTGGAACACAGTTACGAAGAATTTGTAATACATGTCGGAAGTAAAGAGAACTAACTATATTATTGTCATAAGTGGATTGAAAGAACTATGAATTAAGAAAAAAAAAATTTGAAGGGAATGAATTATAATCTAGGTACCTTAGGAAAAGCTTGCTGATCGTAACTCCAAATCACTTATATTCAACCCAGGTTGATATCAAAATTAATTACTTTACAATACAGTTCTTTGCTGTGATAAAATACTTATAGAACTGCGTTTTTTTAAACAAAAATACCTAATTTTGAAAGTTCTTAGATAATAAATTGCATAATTTAGTAGATATATATGTAGTTCATCATCATTTGGTTCTTGTGTTTAAAAACAAATAAGGACAAACATTGACTGTAAATTATTGTTACATCTGTAACAAAATTGACGCAAACGACGTCAACACATCGCATTACTGATTTTGTAAATAACATTCAGCCTAATTTATAAATTGCACATCAAATTTAAGATGAACCAAACCGAGCAAATGAACATTGCGCAAAGTTGACGGTCACCAGCGACCTTGGGCACGCCAATGGTCGTTAAATCGATTAGAAGTGTCGGCATCCAGACAATTTACAAAGGCAAAGCGCATCTAAACGTTAAACTGGAGAAATATATCTTTACAAATACATTAAGCTAGTTTGAATTCAGATGATTTAGATGTCGAAATTCAAGGCGAAATTTTGTCGCAATTGTCTCGGAAATAAATCAAGAAAGCGAGAACTTAACGACAAGTGATTTGGACAACATTCCATTCTAGACGTACCTAATGTCTGTTAGAATCATACAATATGTGTTAAATATGTAAATATGTTTTTTTCTGATAAATGAGGCAAATCAATATAGACTCGAGCTGTATAAATGTGTTCTAGAAGCATTCTCTCTGTAATTAATTTGCTATCCAAGACATAGAATATTAAAACTCTCACTTCGCTCAGTTTAATGGCTTATAGGAACACGTTCCTTCGACCGTCATCAAAGTAGTACCAGGCGATAGAGCATTTATAAACAACATACCTATTTAGATCCACAGAAATTGTAAAACAAGCCAAATATATAACAAAATAAATTCGTCGTTGATGTTTGGCATTAAATAGGTAGTAAATCAAAATATTTAATGTAGGCATTCTGCTTGTCCTTAGTTTTATTTATTTTTGTTATATCTCAACCCCATAAAGGATCAATTCTTGTCCTGCCGTCTCGTACCTACACCAAAGCATTATGTGCATAAAATGCATCAAAAACGATGTATAAAGTTAAAATCATGAAGATTTATACATATTCATCTAACGTCAGTTTGATTTCAAACTACTGTTTTAAAAACATTTATAGAATACGTAGTTCAATTATTGGAATTCCAATCACAATGCGCGAGCATTATGCAATGAATCGAATTGTCCAAAGGTCAAAATGCCTTATTATTTGTGAAATCAGAAGTAATGGGTGTAGTAAATTGCTCATCTTGATTAATGTTTTACTTTCACGTAACTATTATAGGGATAAGTTCTTCCGTACTACAGGCAATGTTTTATATACAATTGCGTAATCTTAATGTTACTTTTATCTGATCTGTGAAGACTAAGTGAAATTTCTTTCAACATTTAAATCGTGCCGGTTTTGAAGGCTCTTCGACTGGTCGAAAGCCTTGTTATTTCAAATTGTTCGAACCGACTTAAAACCATTCATTTTTGATAATTTTTATAAATGGGTAAACCTGTTGACATGTTATTGTTTTTATGTTATATCTTTTAATTATTTTTTTCAGTACTCTAACTGATATAATTATGAAGTCACTATATTAAATTTTAGTTGTTCACAACGAAAGTGATTTATTCAGTAAAAGTTTTTAGCATTAGTAATGAATTATTAGAACTAAACTTATACGGACTTGGAAAAAAACTCACTTTCGCTTCACGAAACTGTAATAAAACAATAAAACTGTGGCATAAATAAAATTTTTGTTATCTAAGAGTAATAGTGGTTGTTATCAAATGAAAGCTTTGGTATTTTTAAGTTTCATCTCAATATAAGAAACTTTTTTAATAAATTGCTTGTATCAACATTTTTGAAATAAATAATGGTATAGTGGGACCCTAATCAAAATACAAAAATCAAATAAATTTTATGTATTTTACTGACCTTTATTATTCGTCCATATGCTGTTTGGTGGACTGCTCCTTTTCGATTTATCTCGAAACATCAATATATCTGGCATTTTATTTTGCTTATTATCTTTTGGTATAACATCGGGAGATCTATCAACGTTCACTCTAACGAATTCACCTTTTAATACCTTTGGCGTTTCTTTGCTCGTGGGAAGTAGCGGCGGCGAGGGTGCCTTTGATTTCTTATTGAATAATTTCTTTTTCTGAGGCTTCGCTGGAATTTCTATATCTGTGTATATTATACTGTCTATTTCTCCAACGTCCGTCATATCGTTTCTTATCCCAATGAGACTTAAAGGCTGATCATATCTTAAATTTAAATTCTTTTGTTGCACTGATATATGCGTTACACCGTCGTTATCAGTCGTTTGCATTAAATCATATTCAGATTTCTTATCAAAATTACTATAATCGTCTACACTATTCTTTCTATTCTTGAAATCGTTTGATTTCTTTTTAGAAAATAAACTATCACTACTCGAATAGTTCGACGAATTCTTTGTTAGTCTGTTTCGCATTTTGAAATATTTATACGTGAAATATATCCTTTTGAAGTCCTGCTCATTTTCAAATTTGAGCGCTACGGCTTCAGTGCCAAGGTTTTTCGCTACGTAAAAGACTAGAGTGTTTTCGCAATTGGGAAAATGTTCGATATTGACGCAAGTAATAATGTCGTCGATGGCGATGTTTTCGTATTTGTTAAATTTTGAATTGTAATCTTTGACAAGTTTTTGTTTGTCGTCTTCATTTGTATCTTCTTTCGTATGTAACTGTAGCTGATCCTTTTCATTGAAACTAACTATAACGTTGTAATCTTGATGTGTTGTATGTTTGTTTATGCTCATAATATCCATTTGTTGGTTAGCATTATGTAACTTCTGTCGTGCTACGATCGCCGCCCAGCCTCCGCACCGATTTGACTTTTTCACCGTCATTATAGATCTGAAATAAGAAGAAAAATATAATATTAGCACTTTGTAAAATATCAGTAACAAATTATGGATGGATTTTGTTATGGGGAAAGGAGGATTTAGTTGAAATGGAACACAATAATACATAACATAGCAGAGACAAGGTGAAAAAGATATCTCAACACTAAACAATGGTACGGGGCTTTCCTAATTTGGTTATCATAATGTTTATAATTCAATTTTCTACACATATATTTTGAACATAAAAGTGAGAGGACAATATCTTAATTCCAATTTGTACAATAACTAAATAAACTACTTAATCATTTGTCATAGCTTTAAAATCCTTCGATTTGGTTATATTTAAAAAGTAAGCTGTGTATCAAAATCACATCAGAAAAAAATAGCATCAGAAGTGCATAATTTCACATTAATTGAATATTGATGAATCTGATGAATACACTTTCCAAGACCTCAGCATGAAAACCTGTAAAATATAAAAATTATTGATATTGCCGCATCAAATTTGATAGCAATTAAAACTTTTTTAATGAAGGCTCGTAAAGTTTAATGACCTATAATATAATTTTATAGACAAAGCAAGATACTCCGGCTAGTGCACTTTCACTAACTTTCGTTTCAAATGTCAAGTTTATTTTAAATATTGACATTGAATTTGATGTAAAATGTAAATAACATTGGACCAGTTAGATATGAGATGCAAATTGGTGTAGATTGTATATGGTAGCAACTGTGGGTAGCAAGAACTATCCATTTTATCTTTTTAAGCTATTGCATAGCTTCTAATTCTATCGCGGGCCTTGAGCACGGGGACTGAATCGAGAAATTCCGTAACGAAAAAACCTCACGCACTCCGACGGGCGGAGGTGTGGCTTGAAGGAATAGCATGCAATAGCTTTACCGCGGCAGTCCCCGAGTGCCACACGTCGTTTTTTTGACGTGACAACGTCTTATAATTCGATATAGACAGCTGCACGCACGAAAAAACATGACTCATGCGGCGTTACCTCGCTCTGAGGCGTTCCATGTAAGGCTTGAAGTGCAAGCGAGAGCTCGGAACGAGCGACAAAGAAGCACAATCGTTGTCACGTTCAACTATCGTTAGTGTCTTGTTATTTAGATTTCTATGATCGTTAGTAAACCGACTTTACAGACAACCAATTTTTTTTTTAATCTGTGGCAATTGTTGTTTATTGCTTTGATTCCAAAAAGTTTTAGTATAATTCAAATGCCTGTTTTTTCATTTGATGTATTGTAATACGGAAATATTTAAGTCCACTTTTGAAATGTGTAACTTGTAAGTCTGCACTTAAATTATGTTAATTAATTTACATCTTACAAAATGATAAGATACTAATTAATAGTTACCTATAATCTATGAATAAATAATCCATATATCTATTCACAAACTAAAAAGTTACATATGTGTCATAATATTTGAACATTTAAAAATAACCCAATTAAGGGGGGTTAGGCGGTCAGCGAAAATTCAGCTATTCGGGCCTGAGGTAAGCGGTGAGGGGGTCCGCGTTTAGTATGGAATCAACGTGCTCGAAACTAAAAATCGTAAGCGCCATTCACATTTTTATCAAAAAGTGAATGAAAATATTTAGTATTTTCTAAATCTAAAACAGTCACGAAATCGAGAAGGTAAATGCCTATGTACTTGTGATGTTATACGAATTATTATCGTAAAATACGGTTGTAATGAGCATTTATATGATATTTTAGAGGTAACTTCAGGATTTTTTTTTATCGAGCAAAATTTTTCCAATCGTGTTTTGGAAACAGTCATCCCATCACACATACGTTCTGTAATACATATTCGAAATTTCAGTGCGAAAAAACCTCAATATTTTCAATTATAGCTCATAGAAAACAGTCCATTTTTCCGTGTTCACCTACTAAGGGCCCTTAAGTGATGTTCACATATAATCGATTCACTTCTGTAAGAGCGATGTTATTAAGATTATCTAATAAATTACATTATTAATTTTGTAACCTAATGGCTTGTTACTACACTGATGTTTTTCACACACCTATGTGTTATAATGTTATTTTAATATTATAGAGAAAGTGTTAATAAATGATAAATTGTGCTTCAAGCGTATTTACGTAATACATAAGTGATTAGTACTGCGTTCAAAATATTATACAATTAAAATTCCTGTTTAAGTTGATGTTTGTATTGTAATTAGTAAAAGAATCTTTAAATTGGTCTAAAGGAGAATGCCCATGAAAGTATGGACCACAGTATAGTGTTGCGTCAATGCCAGAGTGGTTTTGGAGGGTTCTTCGATATTCAAAAGATTTTTACCAATTGATTTTTTTCTGATAAAAACAGGGGTTTTCAAGATATTGAGAAAAATGTGAATTAACCTCGAAACTTAAATAAACCCGATTTAGTTAGGTTTATGTGTGATTTAGGTAGTATTTTATCGTCTGAAGGTTATTTTTAATTTAACATATTTAATCTATGCGTAGAGCTTATGCTTTCAGACAAAGTCTATCTGTTCATCGGCTAGTGCAGGTAATCTTCCGGGACGGATTTCAAGAAAACCTAAATATATATTTAAAAAAATGCAATAGAGTTTTTATTCGGTTTACATATTGTTGTTGATGTTTGAATCATTTTTTCACTACATATTCGAAGAAAGAAACAAATAAGAAATAACTAGTTACCTACCAAGCTATGTCATAATAATATTTTTTTATATACATATGGTATTTATATTATTTTACTCACTGTCTATGTTAAAACAACCTACAGTGTATAAACAATACCTTACAGCGTGATTTTATGTTAATTGATTTTTTTGTAATTCAATGAAAACAATAATCGATATTAATACATTTAGCTATTTACCCTTAGATTACAAAATAAAGTACAGATGGAGCATGACAACCGCCCGTCGCCCTTGTCAAAGAAAATACGAAATCAAAAACAAATACGTCGCTGCACCAGTGCTATAGCGCATATAGTGTCATGCAATACGTCAAAAAGGGTTTGCAATTTTAGTAAAAAAATGCCGTCTTGTGATAATAAAACGCTGTAAAATTTGTTCCCGAAAACAAAAAAAAAAGATAAAACATCGTTTCACAGGTTTTCTGTAGATTATTTGGCTGATTTATTTCTTTAATACGAATAATAATTTTACAGATATGAAGGAAAACAAAACTTCAACGTATGTTGCCAGTATTTTGAAAATGAATTTGCCATTTTTATTGGTAAAACGGTAAAATGGTTAAAGGATCTTCAGGGTAATGCTGTTGGATTTTTCGATCGTGAATGTGATTATTTGTATAGTGCACTAAAGGTTCATGATAATTATTAGATTATTTTAATAAGCATAATACATTATTTTGTTACTTTTATAAAGCTTAAAAACGCCATAGTCGTTTTCGCTAGCGATTTAATTTATGTGAACTCCATGATGGATATGATGAAAATAAAGTGTCCCGTATTCTCGACTAAAAACTACCGCTATTCGTATTCATATATTATGAAAAATAAAATTTTTTTTTTATGTAATTTATTTAATAAAAAAATGAATACAATTTTTTTGTCCATATATAACTTTAGTAGGCAGGTACTTTATGTAATAAAAGAATTTAAATAAAAATTAAAACTTGACTTCTCATTTATGTATATAGCCCTACGTCACTACCGCCACTAACATAATAATTCAGATCATTGCAATGAAACCTCACAACTCAAAATCGGTCCAACGGTTTATACTGCAGGGCGTGTCAAAGAAATATTATACATACATCCATAAACTCGAAAAACATAACCCTCTTTTTTGCGTAGTCGGGGAAAAATTTGGGAAATTTTTCAATATCTGGCAACATTACACGCACACAGAAGCACCGTGTACGTACAGTGCAGCGGCGAAATGACAGCACACATAGCTTTATTGAAAATGACGATAAATTATTTGGTTTAGTTCGGCAACGCTCCATCTGTCTTTTATTTTGTAATCTAAGTATTTACCATAGTAAATGTCATAATAATTACCGCTTGGTTACCGTGGTAACCGGTAATGGATACTAAATCTATGGTAACGGATCTAAACAATTACATGTCTTATTATATTTTACAAAACATTCCCTGATCAAAATATATTTTCCGATAGTAAGAAGGCCTCTAAATTGCCGAGATTTTTTTAAATAGTATTTTATCTTGATACATGAGAAAAACCTGTACCAAAAATGTAAACGGTAATTGACACTAAATTTATAATAACGGATCTAAACAATTACATGTCTTATTAGATTTTACAAAACATTCCCTGTTCAAAATATATTTTCCGATGGTAAGAAGGCCTCTAAATTGCCGAGATTTTTTTAATAGTATTGTTGTCTTGATGCATGAGAAAAACCAGTACCAAAAATGGGCATTCTCCTTTCATATCACCCAAAAATAGATGACATCCTAAATTTGCGTTGAAAATTTCGCAGGTTATTTTTTTTTGTTTTAATAGATAATACGTATATCTGTTTAGAGTTATACGTTTTATTTATATTCTACTAGGTTTCCGCCCGCGGCTTCGTCCGCGCAGTCACAGAAAAACCCGCATAGTTCCCGTTCCCGTGGGATTTCCGGGATTGCGTCATTTTCCCGGGATAAAAAGTAGCCTATGTCCTTTCTCGGGTATCAAAATATCTTCATACCAAATTTCATGAAAATTGGTTCAGTACTTTAGGCGTGATTGAGTAACAGACAGAAGAGTTACTTTCGCATTTATAATATTATACATATTATACTAGAGGTCCGCCCCGGCTTCGCCCGTGGTACATATTTCACAATAAAAGGTAGCCTATGTCCTTTCTCGGGTATCAACATAATATCTCCATACCAAATTTCATGCAAATTGGTTCAGTAGTTTAGGCGTGATTGAGTAACAGCATGGACCCAATAAATATCTATTCGTCCATGGTAACAGACAGACAGACAGAGTTACTTTCGCATTTATAATATTAGTATGGATTCCTACAAAATACGTCGTCTATGTCAAATAAAAATATACACGAACGAGGGTAGAAAAATATGTGTGCTAGAGAAAGCAGAAACATCGGATATAAACACAATAGCGGATTGAGCGTGAGACTTGTAAAAAACCTTCCTGTAAGCATTATTAATTTATTAGGTAAGACATGCAATTACGTTGTTGCTCGTATGTTTCGATTAATAAAGTATCATCATTGATCAAATTATCTATACTTCACTACATAGTATAAAACAAAGTCGCTTTCTCTGTCCCTATGTCCCAATGTAGGAACCTGCCTTTGTATGCTTAAATATTTCAAACTACGCGACGGATTTTGATGAGGTTTTTTTTAATAGATAGAGTGATTCAAGAGGAAGGTTTTAGTATACAATTTATTAGGTTTTAGACAAAGCGGGCGGTAAGCTAGTAATATTATAAAGCTTTGTTTCTTTGTTTGTTTAAACGCGCTAATCTCAGGAACTACTGGTCCGATTTGAAAAATTCTTTCGGTTCTAGCCCATTTATTTAAGAAGGCTATAAGCTATAAGAAGGATGTATATCAAGGATATAACCAACAGGAGCGGAGCACCAATGAAGAATGTTTCAAAATCGGGGGTTTTTCTATGATCTCCTTTTAAGAGGAGATGCTCGCTTTCTCATTTCTGGCACTGAGAGACCGGTTACGGTACTAGACGCTAACACAGCCGTAATAAAGTTGAATATTGCGTGCGCTCTTTGATCACGTTCGAGCTCGAAAAGTAAGTTTCTCAATTCTTATTTCGTTTATAACTAAAGTAATAATTGATCTAGATAAAAAATATCTTGGGATTCGATTTTTTTTTGAAGTCCCATGTCCCCTAGTGGGGTAAGGGGCAGATGCATTATACATCTGTTTCACTGATCGATTTTATTTAGGGACAAGTAGGTGATCAGCCTTCTGTGTCCTGCCAGACCGAGACATTTTTTTTTCTTCGTCTCCACCGGGAATCGAACCCAGGACCCCTCGGTGCTACGCTCACGCGTCAACCACTGTACCAAGGAGGCGGTCTTGGGATTCGATAGTAAACTCTATTTTCTTACATACTGTTAACATTTTATTTTAGACATAAAGTGCACGTACCTAAATCTTTAAAAAAATGTAATAATCCTCAAAAAAGGCATAATTTTTGAATAAAAAATGAATCGGGCGAAAATGTTACAATTACGTAACTGTCTTGTACATCGAAAGAAAAAGACCCAATAAATCAATGTAAAGTTCCATTTTGATTGTATGTGTGCCTGTTCCAGAATATTAATGCAAATTCACATAAAATTTTGGGAGCCTCCCCTTAATACGTGGGCGAAGCCGCGGGCACATAGCTAGTGAGCGATAAATTCTTGCTAGCAGCGGATGATGTGGGTCCCAAACAAATTATACCACATTTCCCATACCATTGTACCACGTTTTCACTGCCACAATGCATTTTCTCATTATTGTACATCCGTATAAACGATTTTGTCTCCAAATAGAAAGGTTTACGCGAAATTATTATAATTGGTGACTTCGAGTTTCTAGTGCTTAGTCATTGCTGAATGTTTGTTTAAATGTGTGTTATGTCATTTTGTTTGGGCAGATTAAATTGGGGGAATGCACTTGTAGGTACCTACCTACCTACAATTTTATTAAGTTTGATTTGCTCTTCTGTTATTTAACTTTCTAATATCAAATTTTTAACACAGAAAAAATTTAAGTAAGTAGTAAACTTACCTATCGTAAAAGATTATTTTCCAACTATGATTTTAATTTGATTTAATTTGTTTGTACTTTTTTGCTTGTGCTTTTATTAAACCACTTACAGCATTGATAGAATGTATGGTTTAAGAAAATAAGCGTGAGATCTTCATACATATTGTATCTACAATTTGTTATTTTAATTCAACCAAGTTTAAAAAGCCTCCATTTACTTTTATGGATATAATTATATCGTCCCTTGACTAGGTCAATGTTAATATGAAAGTGTAAATGGTGTTGGCCTCTGAATTTCTTCCGACTTGTGACATATTCCATGTATTGCGGGAAAAATGTAAACTTGGTAATTAGGTTCATTGGTTAATTAGATAACTCCATATATACTCTTTATGGAGTTATGACTCATATCTCATAAAGTAAGTTTATTGATACCTCCGAAAACGGAAACGCAAAGCTCGGTCATCCAGCCTCTGTTTCTTTGATTGGCATACAAATTAACGGAAATATAAACTCTAAATAAGAAAAAAACCTTTAGTCGTAAAAAAATAGCATATATACATTTATTAAAAGCTTAACATTTTTGCTACAAATGAACAATTTTTGCCCTTTTCAAAGACACATAATGCCAATGATTGTTATTTGGTAAGATTATGCAATATGATAACACAATACAGTTGTAATGTAGTTCATCTGATCAACCTTTTCAGATCTTCGTAATGCCGCTTTAAAATAATCCTGTTATTATTAAATTTGCCGTTATATAAAAAATTAAAAAAAAACGTGAAACGGAACATTTACGTAAAAGTTATTAAATTCGTATATAAAAATACACGAATTATAATACACACCTACATGTTTCATTGACAAGCTCCTTTTCTAAAGTCGGTTGATTATAAATAAAGGTTATAGTACGGGAGCTAGCAACGTTTAAAAAAAAGTCATTTTAGTATAGTTGGGTTTTTGATATACTGTTTCTCTTGCTATTTCGGTTAGAGTCCGGGCTGTCTGGCTGGCCGCAGTGGTTGCGTTTATTAGTGCGCATCTTATCTGCACAGGAAAATATCCTTAATTTAAAGTCATTTTTTAACGCGTAATTTTTAATTGTTTGCCTTTAGATAGATCCATCAGACATAATTTTTTTATTGCAAGACGTTTTTTTCGTTGTAAAATAGGTGCCATACGCAATTTTTATTTCAAAATAACTAAAATGTCATCGAAATAAGTGAAATTACATCAACATGAGTCCGCTTAAAAGGTAAGTAATAACTTTATTATTTATATTATATTATCCTTTTTTAATACTTATATTGAATAATTAGTAAACTAATATTTTTAATAGATGGTTTCATATTTATTACACTTTTGGGTATAAATATGAATTTGATGATATTTGTATTTTCTAGTGTTTGATTTTACGCGAGTATTATACATTTTGAAATTAAAGACTTGAGAAAATAATACAATGAATAAATCGCGTTTAAAATCCGTTAAAAAGTCTTTAATTTCTTGATGATATTTGGTTTTTATCAAGTTTACATTAACGTCCTATTTGAGGTTCGTTGGGAAAAAGGAGGCGATATGGTAGATTGTTGCAAAAAAACTGTAAATAGTAAAATGAATATTATATATAGTATAAGTAACACAGTGATTACTTATCCTTCACTGGGACTCATGTTGATGGAATTTCACTTATTACGATGATATTTTAATTATTTTGAAATAAAAATTGCGTCTGGCACCTATTTAACAACGAAAAAAACGTCTTGCAATAAAAAATGTATGTCTAATGGATCTATCTAAAGGCAAACAATTAAAAATTACGCGTTAAAAAATGACTTTAAATTAAGGATATTTTCCTGTGCAGATAAGATGCGCACTAATAAACGCAACCACTGCGGCCAGCCAGACAGCCCGGACTGTAACCGAAATAGCAAGAGGAACAGCATATCAAAGAACCAACTATACTAAAATGCTCACTTGTCAACGTTGCTACCTCCTAGAATATTAATTCACAACATGACATAGCACAAGCTCGCTTTAAGGAGTTCAGAAAAAGCTCCAAGGTAAGGTCACCGACATCCCTTTAAAGTATTATACACAATTAAGTGTGATTTAAGACTATTTTTATGAACTCATTTTATACGTCGTATTATTTATGGATATAATGAAAAAGTTCTGGTGTTTTTAATCATCCTTCTCTTTTGGTTAACTTTTAATTTATTTGGGAATGCTCTCAAGGCTATAAAACCTACCTTATTAAACTTCTTGAAGTCGTATTTCGTTATTTAGACACTCACTTTTATATTTGGTAGAAATATGATTGATTTTCTCCTAAAGAGACATTTTTTATATGAAACAATGCATTTCTGATGTGTTGATGTTTACTGCCGAAGTTTTGGAAAAAATTGTGTGCCATTTAAATAAATATACCTTAAATAATTTTAGGTTAAGCAACGTAAAGTGTGGCCATTTCATTGAGATATTAAATTTGAAACCATATCCAATTCGTTCGTCATATACTATTACTATTATCATGTGCTGTTGCCACACATAATATAATACTAAACTAGTACTGCTACATAACATTTAGATATTGCTTGTCCAAATTAACAGGAAAACACATGACCCAATTAGTACAAAGCTCCTATAACACAATCTACATTCACATGACGTAATTACGGCAATTAATTGTTCATGATCCCATCTGCTTTCTATCTCTCGCTGAGATATCTTGAGAACACACAACAATGTGGAATGTGTACCGTTGTACCTTTACTGCAGGGACATTGCATTGTTCAGGTAAGGTGTTTAATTGTTATGTATAGGTGTTAACTGTTAACAGTCAGAGTGTCAGGAAACGATAGTTTGTATGTTATTTTACAGACGTACCTACGTAGTACATGATATACATACACAAGTCACACTTCAAATGTCTTTTATACATAATCTTATGTATAAAAGACATTTGAAGTCTGAAGAAAAAGTAACGTAAGGCAAGGGAAACCGAAACAGTATATTTTTGTAAAATTTGGCCTATTATTTTTCATCTACTTAATTACTATCAGATAAACGGATATTATCGAATAAGTTTACCGGCGGACATATACAACGGAAAGTAGTATCTATATAAAGCTTCTGTAATAGATATTTAGTTCATAAAAAAAACAAATAAATTAAACACATCCGTCCGAGTTCCGGACTAATATCAGACAGAACGGTCACTTTTACTTTTTACAGGATATGTAATAATCTTTTTGCTCTTAATTATACTTTTGGTGTTTAATAAAAAATGTATCAAATATGAAATAGATAAGTGCATTATTATTTTAAAAATTACACCTAATTAATTACATAATATACTTCCATTTCATTTTATTTCGTAGGATAAATAGAAAATGATTTTTTTTGTAGGTATAGGTAGGGACCTAGTGTTTTAATTTGTGGAGACAGGTAAATAAAATAAAAATAAAATACAGAAGTGAAATGATTAACCTCAAAGAATATAATTATTTCATTTCAATTCCTAGAAGTGTTTAGCGAAACTAAACATATTAATTATTATCATCTCAATCAGAAAGTATCTAACGAACAAGACAAATTCATGATGCGCAAAAAGGCGAATCAAATAATGATTTGCTTGTTTCATTTTGACAGAATGATAAGTGCTTATCAAAAGTATCGTGTTAAGTGTAAATGATAACTGATCATTATATTTGAATTATAAAGATTTAACGAGACACGATTTCTAGAAACTTGAGTTATGTCCGCTAAGAGACAGACGGAATTGTTTTAGGACATTTCATAAAAATGTCTCTGCTTGGTGGTTTCACACCGAATAATGTTGGTAGATAGACCAAAATATTTATTACAAAGACTATTTTTAACTAAAATCTAACCTTATAAATATTTATTTTGAAGCCACGATTACTCGTTGTTTAGAAGACGGTTAAAAGTCATACTTACTTATGAATGACTAATATAAGTTTGGTGAAGCGAATCTGAATATCGAATCACGTTCATATCACGTTATAGTTTTTTTCTGATTTTAGTTACGTTTTATTTTAAAGAGTATATAAATATAAATAAATCCACTATAAGGTTGGTATATAAATTATAATACCATTAATATCATACTTCAATTAATATTAAGTCAGAATTTGGTAATTGTTAGATAATATAAAATAAATTCCACTAAATCTCAATAAATCTCACCACCAAGTACCAGGGTATTAGGAATGCGTGGGAGCGCGCCTATCCCACGGCACGTAGGCTTCTGTTACCATTATTTACGAGGTCCTGTAGTGAAGACCGCACATAAATTATAGTGAAATGTATACCGCAATACATTTGCACGTAATTAAGTGCAACGGTGTACTGATGGGGTTGGTAATTAACGATTTACGGTGTATAGATTACGCTCATTAGATATCTTAAAAATTTGCCTCATTAGTCTAGTGTAGTCATTTTTATCTAAAATATTTTAATTATTTACCAATCAATTATTACAATAGGTATATGATGTAACATTTATCGTTTCCTAGTTTGTTGTTCCATAGTTTTAAATTATTCAGTAGCTTGAGTTGTACCCAAACATATTATAATGGTTGAACAAATACCTTAAATTCTAAAACATAAAGTATAGATAAAAGCAGACATTAATTAACCAAGAGTTCAGTGATGATAAGAAATCTATTCATAAATACCTCGTGCTTTGCTTATAATACATACCTTATAATGTAAGGGACATGAAAGCAGCGCAGATAATAAACGAAATATGTGGACATAAACAACCGTTCACTGAACGTTCTATGATCTATGGACGATACAGGAAATGTCACCTGTCAAAGTGTAAGCAAATTCCCGCCAACTGTGTGGTCTGTACCGAGTTCCCACAAGCATACTATAGTAATGTTTTAAGGCATTACGTAATGCAGTTTTGATATTTTACGCATTATGCAACAGGGATGGCCGGCTGATAGTTCGTGAGATCCTATTACAAGTGAACGTTATTCAGGAAGCAATATATAATGGGTATTGAATGAGCATTTGTTTAGGAAACCGTGGGAAGTAATTGGTGCATATAAACTTGCTTTATATGCATGCCGACATGATAATGTCGTTTTTTAGATAATGTTTCCTTTAAAAATTCATCTAAGTACGTATGAATTACCATTGGGAAAGAAAAATTTGACATTTAAATTATACACAGGTGCCTACATCGGATTTTGAAACACAATCGTGTAAACTTTTAAATATATATTTTCACGACACCAACGTAGAACATAATATATCTGATATCTGAATCCTAAATCCTACCGAATAGTTTGATGTTTCATTTTCTATGAACTGAATAATATTTACAGGTAATCAAGATTCATATAAAATTATTATACCATAGATATTTACATTAAAATGCAGCGTTTTCAAATGTAATACAATTAAGACTTACAATAAGAGCTCATCTAACGACGAACATTATCTAATTAAAATTATGCAATATTAAATTAACAATTCATTAAGACAATACTCATTAGTTTGGCTTTTTAATTTTAGAAAGTTTACCCACATTCACTTTTGTTTTAGTTTTACGGTTTTAGCTACCTTAATTTTATGAACGCACAATTTTTTACGATTCTGTTAAAATCCCTATAAATTCTTGTGTATATAATTATAATTTTAAATTAGCATAATTGTATTTTTAAATCTATAAACGTTAGCTTTTTAACAAGGGATGAACCGGGATATACCTAATGTACCTATCTGGCTTTATCTACAATTTTTATTTGATTGAATAAAACGTGGATCTTAGTATACCTTGATTATTTTATTTGTTTCACAATGAACAAAATAGGCTAAATACAAATGTATAGATTATTTTTTATTTATTTACATAGACCCATAACAACGCACGTAGAAGGCACAACTGCTAAATGTCTTGGATAATAACAATATAAAAATTACGCAAAGATTCAAGATTCAGATTCAAGATTCATACGCAAAGATTCAGAATCAACAAAATCGGTTATCCCAGTCGAAAGGTCTGATGTAACAAACCAAAAAAACATTTTTTTTTTCTGAAGTCGGTAGAATAATTCCGGATACATAAAACCATAGATAACCATAAGCAGGAAAACAATTGCATTCGTTATTGGCAATCGTTAATAAATGATTCATATTGTATTGTGCATCTTACAAGGTCGAGATGACAACATAACTTCAGAAATTTGCGCATCTTTTTGTAACGAGGTACTAAAAATCACTAAAAATAATACAAAACAAACTTGGCGAGTTGAAAATCATTTTAAATATTTTGAATGAAATTGTGTCATTATTACACCATAATAAAAAATGACACCCTTTCGATTTAAATACACGACTTGATAATATCAATAGCCGTAGCTTGCTCCGCTTTTGAAATACACAATAAACATTTTTAGCAATATCAGAAAACATCGCGGTCATAAACAAAAGTTTGAACTTAGAAATCTGATAAACTAGAAAACACACTTTATTGTTTATATAATGAAAGTGTGAGACAGTTTTAGAAAAAGACTGATTTCATCTCTAACAATTAAGTTACTTGGCGTCAAAGCGTGCGAACTAGCCTTTTGTTTAGCTAGCATAATCTGTGCGTCATTGTGGATCTGTGGCGATTTGATTTGAATATGGAACGTTCGAATGAATTATTAAACATTTTTCTCTATTGTTTTGTAACGTACTAAATTTTTGCTTCTGTAATAAAAACAATTGTAACCTGGAATGCTTGATTACCTAATGCCGATGTGATTTTTTATATAATTTTACGTTTGGTAATAAATTACAATTGATAAATAGTTTCACATTCTTTGCACTGTTTATATCGTAATTTGATATAGTTGCTTTAAATCTGACATAGTTTTTATTTTTCAGAAGAATATGCAATGCAGTGCCCATAAATTGATAACGGATTACGACAGAAGCACATCCATTATCCCTATTAATGTGGAACTAACACAGATTAGGTAAGTACCAAATTATTTTAATTGATGGCTTGATACATTATACAGGAAAAATAAGATAACCGAGCTACTTCAAATACCAGGCCAGGAGAACAACAATAAAATGCACCAACTTACAGCCAAATCCAAAAATTTCGACACGTCTTTTTCATCACACTGGCACAATTTCAATTTTCAAATTTCACACTGAAACAGTCACGAACAGAAGGAATTCCGCGGGTTTTGAAAGAGAACCATAGACTATTGAAAAACGAGTTGACGCCGTGCGTTCGGAAATCTCCAATCGTAATTGTATCGATTTTCATAATCGCAACGGAACGTGACGATAAGCGGCTAAAGAATAATCACGCACGAATGGGGTGGAATCGATTATCGTAACGATTATTTCATAAGATCTGTTATTGTGTTATTGGAGATACTTATGATTGGAGTTGAATATTGTTTATGGTAGAGACTATAGACTCGGACATTGACCGAACTATTTGTCAATTTCAGAAACAAATCGCGGGGAACGGGGAATAAAGAACTAAGTTTATACTATAGTGAATAGTCATATTCGACAGTTATTGTATACTTATACCTACATGAATATTTGTCTATTCACCCGCCAAACACTCTGTATATGAACACGACATGCTAGACGTTAAAAATATCCATATAGCACAAGATCCAGAACTTACATGGTCTAATAACGGCGCCCAGAGGGGTGACCGCAACCGTCCAGTGACCTGTAACAAAGACATGTAATATTATAACTCAGATCGGTTTCAAGGCACCTGCTGAAGGCAGTGGATTGTGTTCTAGGACGACACTTTTCCTTGTCGAACTATTTTTTATAACGATTTTAGTTACTTTATGTTTGGTTTTGAATTTTGATTTGGGAAGTTCAGACGCATAGCATCAAAAGTTTTAATACTGTGTGACAAAGTTGATATGACATGATAGATTTTAATCGAATGATAAGTTATTTTCATCATCTCGCTACCCTAGACATTTATTGCTCAAATGAACACCATACATTTAACACTTCAAGCACGTTTCTCTAATAATCTTCTGTTTTACAATTCTACATAATATCACCCATCAATTAAAAATGAATTTATTATCATCAAACCTAAATTAAAACGAACCTTTACGTTCTAGTCAAAACGTAACAGTGAAATTATGATCATTAACCATTATTTATGCATTCTGTGGCACAGTTTATACTTTTTGTTCTACATACACATTGAGTAAGTTATAATTATCATGGTCACCCGAGCGAAAATCTGATTATTTAACAAATTGATTTGATGGACGCTTAGTAATGATCTAATGCAGACTTTCCCAACCTGAGGTCCGCGAACATATCACAGGGGATATCGCAGACAAATCAAAAAAATTATGAAAGCCTTAGTTAACTATTCTGACGGCAGGACTTTGTATTTTTCAGTTTTAATATGGAATCTGCCAAGTGATGGGTGGCTAATCTGTTTCATACAAAAACACTGCATAAGAGTTCAATATTTTTTTTAAATAGTATAGATTGACCCATATGAGTACTGCGAATAAGGTTTTAGGAGTCCGCGGATCATGGTAACCTAGCGTGGGTCTGCCTTTGGAAAAGGTTGGGAAAGGCTGATCTAATGTGTTCGATAATTTGTCAGAAATTAGACTTTACAAAGAAAACCAATTAGCTGGATGGATTGGTTGTTATGTATAATGTAATTATGGTCTTTTCCTTGTAAATTAAAAAGTAGTTGGTCGATGAAGCATTAACTCAACAATGTTACATTTTAGCGTTTATACTTAGATACTTAGGTATTTAAATAATGTGCATAAAATTTGCTTATCTTATGATGGTAATGAGAAAAATACTATCTGAGAGTGAATTTCTTTTAATGCGGATTCTAAGAATGAATTTTTTAAGGATTTTACGCTCCTTGTTGCGGCAGTGAATCATCTTCAATTATTAGTTTCATCATACAATAACATCTCCCTTATTCAAATTTACGGAAAGAAATTTGCCTTATTTAATTTTTCGTACTGTAAATAATTGATTAATAAAATAGAAGACAAAAATGGAATAATCTGTGAATAATAATTTCAGTTTAGAATATTTTCTTGTAAATAATCCCATAATCGCGTAGTATTTATTGAACTTTCCTTTTCGAATTCCTACTAAACTAAACTAAAAATTTAAACAATTCTAACCGCCCTTAAAGCCTGTCCTAATTCTAAAGTGTTCTATATTCCTATTCCAACACGTTCCACAGTTCCGTGTGTAGCGGAAGCCGGCGATACATCGGCTTTCATTTCTTCGAAGCGCCTCGGGCTGCGGCAAAAACTTACGGAACTCGCACGAGCGGGTCAATCGTATTGAGCGCGTTTCCATTGAGAGCTGAGGGACGATTTCTTTAATACTTATGGTGTGGTTATTAGTGATTAAGTGTCAGTTAAGTTTAGTTTAAATATATAACATTAAGGTTTTGAGGTATATTACCTAATTATTTTAGCCTTTCGCACATTTTCTTCGATCTTCTACAAATCTACAAGAATGCAAGAAACTAAAGTTTGTACGTTTTGTAGTGTCATTTAAATTAATATATCAGTTGTAGGAAGGAAAGGCTTTTATTGTATCGTTAATAAATAAATAAAATTAGTTTTTTACACAAGAAAAGGCTTTGCCATGTGAGGCTTATGAACACAATAAGACTTCGCCATGATAATTTACACAATCGTTAGAGAAATAAATAGCTTTTAATAAAATATCTTCGTAGGTCCATGGAACCAAACCCCATGAAAGTGAAAGGGCTCACGGGAGGCTGCGGAGGCCTTTGATCGAGAGTTATTTAACCACCTTCGATGCGCTGTCATGAGCTTTGAGTCTGAGGTATGGGCCATTCATATTTTGGCCTTTTGGGGACAAATTGGTTACCCAAATATGAATGAATGCCAACTCAACATTGACAAATGGTAAATAACTATTTTTCAGTATTTTGACTATTGAAAAGTCTAATCAAAGTCTTGTTGAATAAATATTTGAATTGGAGTTTGAAAATATCTTACTGCTCTGTGTTAAATTGTTACGCGTTATATTTTTAATAACATACATAAACTCAGGTCAAAAGAAAGACAACTATACAAATATTTTGATAGAGTTTAAAAATTATTAGGTTAATTAATTAAGTAATTGGTAGTGAATGTTTATCGAAAAAACAAACCGATGAATAAACATTCTATGACATTGACCATTCTCTTAATTTGACATTGATTCCATATGACATCCGTTTTAAATAGTAATAAAATAGATTTTGTATAATATGTATACTGTCTATGCGAAAGTGAAAGGGGTTAAGGCGATTCACGAAACGGCGGCAACCTTTGATCTCAAGTGCAGTCTCTGAGGTCATTAACCGCCAATACTATTATAAAACAATTTGGATTGATTGGCTCTTAACGACCCTGTATTGATAGTTTTGTATTGAAAATATTGTGCATAAATCGGCAAACTAAAGAGTATGATAATTTTGCAATGACTTTTCTAAACTTTTTTTTTATATACAGTTTGTAAGTTGTATAAAGGCAGGCGGCTTAAACAAATCTAAATACTGTACAGAAAATAACTTTTAAAATAACGTGATAATTATTATTGACACAATTATTTGCAATTATGTGCATTTTATCGATACATACATTATAGGTATGTTTTATGTTTAAAATTTAAATTCGGTTCACCATACCACGTCCGGTAGCAAGGTCACTCAATAATCTATTATTCAAATCATATAAATCTCGTGTCACAATGTTTGTCCTCAATGGACTCTTAAACCACTTAACCGAATATAATAAAATTCGCACACCATGTGCAGTTCGATCCAACTTGAGAGATAGGATAGTTTAAATCTCAAATCGTTTTAGAGAATGCGGGCGAAGCCGCGGGCGGTAAGCTAGTGTATGTATAAATATTTCTATAAGAAAGTATAGAAAAGAATAGATCCCCTGACAACAAAATATTCGCACACTTTCAAACACAGTCATGTAAACTGGTTTCAAAATTAATTGTTAATAAAAATGTAAATTTTAACGAATTTCCATAACAAATGACGTAGAATATAACATAATTCGATAATAATGCATTTTCAACTTCACCTTTAGTGCCTTGAGTGATTTATTAGAATTTAGCGAGCTCTTGACATTGGCATTTTAAAATGTCGTTTTAATTAAGAAAGTTCCGCGTGCGATTAATTGGATCATATTAATTATATTTAATAATTATCGTTTTTACCTGACCTACTTCTAAATTGTTTATAATTTGAAAAGTACGTAAAAGTAATAAATAGGTTTTATGAAAGTCTCGGGAAAGACCAATTCGATTTATTTATTTTATAGGTTTGTTTGCGTAAATGAAGACTTCGAAACCCATTTTACATAATTTTTTACATAGAAAATTTTACAGTGTTGAGGTAGGTCAAGTAGGTACTCCTCTCGGCACTAAACACAAACACAAACCATTTGAAGATACATATTGTGTTATGTGTAAACATTGCACCTTATATGTATATCTATTTCTAAATAAATTAATCAACATTAATTAGAATTATTTTTCGACATTAACTGGATAGCTGACAATTTAGTAATTTTTGTACTTTCAACACAAATATTTATTGTAATACGAAATAAAACAAAACCAATGACTCAATTTAAATTCAGTAACTTCAAACCGGGTTTAAATTTTAATTGCCTTAATTACATGTAGGTATTGTTAGCTCAAACTAAACCTACATTCGAGCTCCGAGAATCGCGTGTGAAACACTTATTGGCAATTTCGATTTACGGAACAGTGGAAAATGTATGCGGAACTTTATTCGGGTTACAGTTCAATTATTTTTGCAAAATGTTACTAGCTGTGTCCCGCGGTTTTTCCCACATTGCTCCTCTCCTATTGGTCTTCGTGATATTTATAGCCTTTCTTGATAAATGGGCTATCTAACATGGAAAGATTTTTTTCAAATCCGAAAAAGTAGTTCCTGAGATTAGCACAATAAATCAAACAATAAAAAGTATGTATTTGTAACACTGTATTCGTAGGGCAAGAATTAGGCTCGATATAGGCGGACATTTTTAAATCAATTAAATTTCTTCCAAAGACGTTCTAAATACAAAATACTAGCTTTCCACCCGCGGCATCGCCCGCGCATTCAAAGAAAAACCCGCATATTTCCCGTTCCAGTGGGATTTCCGGGATAAAACCTATCCTATGTCCTTTCTCGGGTATCAAAATATATCTATACCAAATTTCATGCAAATTGGTTCAGTAGTTAAGGCGTGATTGAGTAACAGACAGACAGACATAGTTACTTTCGCATTTATAATATAAGTATGGATTCTACAATTCAAATATTATGCCTTCTGATTGGCATATATTAATCTATAGTCTAGATCAAGTCTAGATCAAATAAAAATCATTAAACATGACACAGGTATGCATCCATTAACGCATGCAAACTTACAGCATTACTTACTTACTTTTATCTGACAGCGTGTCACATAATGTAGCCATGACAGTCCACCCACCTCTATTATCGATGACTAAAAAACCTCTTTAGCTTTTGTTTATTACCCCCATGTAAGCTAGGTAAAAAAAATCATTTGAGACTTGCTTGCTTGCATATTTTTTTACCTATGTTGTCAAAATAGGTTCTTAATTCGTAGCCTTATTTATATTTGTAAGTTAAACTTCTTTAGGCGCGTTGGGAGTACCTAAAATTTAGTTATAAAGTTTCACTTCTGACACATGTGCTCGGTACATACGCTCTTTTGTGCGAGAACCTCTTCGTATAAGTGGTATAAGTGTCTGTGTATTACATTGTTTATTGTTTGGATTTTATTTATTATCAATTTATTATACCACACCAATAAAATTATTTACAATCATACAAAATGGATTACTTAACACGGTAGGTACGCTTAATAGCGATCTCTTGACTGCCCATTTTATGTGTAGTAGCGAAAAAAAGTGATGATCTATTCATGCAAAGAGTATGATAGATAGCAACGAACTTTTATAATATAAACAGGAAATTGATACATTTGTTTTTAATGTCGATGGAAACACAATAGTAAATCAAACACCAAATCAATTCATATAGTGTAAGCCTTACAATTTCAGTAACATAATATACATCATCACTACATAGTACGTACATAGTAGATATAAAACAAAGTCGCTTTCTCTGTCCCTTTGTATGCTTAAATCTTTAAAACTACGCCGCCGATTTTGATGCGGTTTTTTAATCGATAGAGTGATTCAAGAGGTTTTAGTATATAATTTATTAGGTTTTAGACAAAGCGGGCATAGCCGCGGGCGGTAAGCTAGTATATCTATAATACATTGATTATTCAACACTTTTCACGCCAAAACCGCGGCTCACATGAGTTTATCGATCTCAAACACGCAAACTAACGTGAAACTACAACCATTCGGTGAGTGCTAAAATGTCTGAAACTAAAGGTCGAAGGGTTCACGATACTAAATTTAGTCATAGTGACGTGTTTTTAAGTGTCGATTATCATGCTTCTGCTTGAATAGCTTCTATAAGTCATAGTACTGTGAAGATGGGTAGATTTGAGTGGTGTTAATGTTAATTTCCACTTATTAATAACTCATCCTCCGGAATCACAGACACAATAGAAAATCTATTTTGTCGTGGCCCGATCGGGCCGCTCGGGGCTCAATGGGGCTCAAGTTCACTGTGCCTTTGCAAATTAATTTATTCACATGAATACGCTACATTCAACACAAATGAGGCACGAACTTTAATCAAGGAAGATAAAAAATAAACTTTACGCAAAACTATTAACCCAGTAGGTTTAGGCTGAAATTTGGCATACAAACCCAATAAAAAACTTTATTAAAATAATGTATTCGTGGTTATTGGAACATTATTTAAATATTTACACCATTTATATGCAACATCTTTACACTCGATCTATTTTACGCATTAATTTTCTTATGTTACAATTGATTTAATAATAATAAATTTAATAAATAAATAAATAAATAAATTTAACTACTTCTGGCGTACTATTTAAAGAATGTTTAAATAGAAAGTCTGAACTTAAACTAACTTAGTCTCACTAGGTACATAGTATAAAACAAAGTCGCTTTTTCTGTCCCTATGTCCCTTTGTATGCTTAAATCTTTAAAACTATACGCAACGGATTTAGAAGCGGTTTTTTTTTAATAGATAGAGTGATTCAAGAGGAAGGTTTTAGTATATAATTTATTAGGGTTTAGACAAAGCGGGCGAAGCCGCGGGGCGTAAGCTAGTACATAAATATTAATGATTATTAATTGTTCGCCCAGCTTTTCTTTTACATAAAAAACATTGCTCATGACCATCACTTTAATAATTATATCTAAAAAATATAAAGAGTAGGTGCTATTTACAAAGCAGGCGTTAACTGACTAAAACAACCGTTCCGGATTAAAATCACACCAATGTTAAACGCACTAGAAGCCTCTTACTAATTACATAATAATAAAAATAATGAAACTATTTTATCACAAACTTTCTAGCGGATATCACGTAATATTTATATGAAACCTAAATTACTACTAGAGATCCGGATCATCTTCCTGTATCGTTTTTATATTTTATCTAATTTTACTGTTTTCTGTCATTAAATAATTAGTAAATTAGTAAATAAGTAAGTAATTAACAGCAATTTAAAGGAAATGCATTTTTTTTTCTAAGATTATAAAATACTAGCTTTCCCACCCAATGCTTCGCTCACGTGGACTACAAAGTTTTGTACGAGTAGCTTTTCGAAATATGGTATTTTTACGACACTAGATTCGTATATTTCAACATTTTATATTAACAAAAAACCTATTTAAAAACCTAATTATTTCTCTCTATCTCATTTAATTACATATTCTTGAATTTATTTTTTATTAGTTATTTAATAAATCAATTCACCAATCAAAACCAAATCTAGTCTAAATCTCAAATATAGATCTTAGACATATTATGCAAATATCTAAATATCATGGCCCTCAACATCCTGAGGTCAAACGGAAATAAAACTTGTTTTAATAACATAAACATTATTTATTTACCAGTGTTCAATACTCTCTTACGAAACATTATGTCGATTTAAAACAATATTAAATTATCTTAGCTAACAGCTCTATCTGACCTCTGACCTATTAAAAAACAAACAATATGTCCTTTGAAAAGTTGAAGCCTGTAAATGACATAACAATCAGGACAGCCCCTTAAAAATACAATTTAACTGAACTATTTCAGAAAGTACCAAACGTTTAAAACACAAGAACTCGAAAGTGAATCATTTTCCTCCTACGCAACAAACTTAACAATTAACGTAAAGTTGCATTCTAAACCGTCTAATAACAAGATTATAATGAGGCAAAAACTAAAACCAAACAACAAAAAATTCGCACTTACAACAGTATGAAATTACACCTGTGTGACTACAATCAGCCGACGTTTAACACACTTGAAACAATACTTCGTCAAATATAATGATTAAGTTCTTTATGATAGAACCTGTCCTCGATAAGACATTAAACTGTCGTACACTTTTCAAGTGTAAAGGCTCACTAGAGCTGCGAGGTAGTATCTCGCTAAGGTCTAGTGGGTAAAGTGACATCAGCGCGAGATGTTTACTTAGAGCGGCAGCGGAGGAGTGCCTTTAGGGTACCAACGGTGACGTTCACAGGCCGAGTCAGCAGGCTTATTGCGCACCCATCAACACGCACTGGACCAGCGTGATGGGTTATTATCTGTCCGAACCTCTTCCCTCTTCCCTCTTTATGAACCAGCTACTCGCACCGACTTCGTCCGAGTATGCAAGTTAAGCTTGTAAATTTTTTATAGGTCATATCCAAATCCAAGAGGACAATTCAAAAAGGTAAACACAACTGAAATCCGTTTGTTCGTAAATCGAGTTTCTTGCCAGTACTTCTCGTCAGAAGCACATAAAAGCGACCTTCCGGTGTTACTTTTATTAAAATAACTATTCGAAAACACTTGTAAAAGTTTACATGAATAAAAAAATGTAGATATTGAAAGGATATAACTGAAGATTGATTGTAGCTTAATCAAAGAAGATACAGTAGCTGTGCCCTACCCGCATGACTGCGCTCCTATTGGTCTCAGCGTGATGATATATATCGCCTATCCTTCCTCGATGAACGAGCTTTCTAACACTAAACAAATTAAAATAAGTTCCTGAGATTAGCACGTTCAACAATGCTTCTGCTTTACAATATTTATAGTAAAGATATTTGTCATATAGATAATTGTCGTATAAATAATTGAATATTGTATAGATAATTATCTTTACAACAGTGGTGTTAAACCCCGTCATCCATACTAAACAAACAAATCAATTATACATTTAGCACGACCCGTTCTCTCATTAAGCGAGTCCGGTCTAGAGGAAATCAGCGCAATCACACAAACCAATGCCTCTCTATAACTTTCTTATGTAAAGTGAGCTTATTCATTGACAATATTACGTATTAATTTTAGACTTTTCGGCGGTAGTTTGTTGTGTGAGTCAATTTTTGAAGAAATGTGTTGGACTTTTGAGTTATACCCATATTATGAAGTTGATTAAGATACCCGGATAGAAAGAATGTATGTCACAAGAGGGTATAGGTAATCATCTTCAAAGCATTCCTTTTTGCCACATTCGTAAGATAAATAGATAATAGATAAGGTTTTAAACAGACACAGTTGTCACCCAACTTACGATTTATAAAATAAGTAAAATTATTTGTAAAACTTGACTTGACCGAACGTAGTGTACGTTATAACACTTATATCAAAATAAACAGGATAAACATTTAATTGTTGAACAAGAATCAAATCAATTAATCAAAATCGTGAAGGAAATAAAATGATAACGAAAACCTAAAGATTGTGCTCAAGTATTTGGAACCTAGTACATATTATGAGATACCACCATTAACATGAACCCTAAAGCACAGAATACTTAATAGTAGATAACGCTCCTAAAGTCTATCGTTACTTCCTTTTTGCCAGTCGTAAACAATCTTATGACCCTTAAAGCGATAAAATGACAGTGTTTGAAACTCGTAAAGATTTGTGAAACGTCTACAAGTCGTGTTTTCTATTGCCGTATGTGTCGGGAAAGCAGTATGATATTGTGATCAATCATGTAAGTATTTATCTTTCAATAAAGAATGACTATTGGCAAATGATATACGGAAGAACAATTAATATGCTTTTACCATTGTTTTATCGTTTGTTTATTGTTTATATAAAATTTAGAAATTCCGGCACGATGCTGAATGCGTTTTTTCTTTTGACTATTTTATTGACTGACTGAGGCTAATAACTGAGAAAAGTTAAAAAGTATTTAAGAGAAATTAAACCTTAACGTTTGAAAAATAATACTATCGAATCTTGTATACATTTTCCAAAAAATAAGAAGTAGGTAAATGTTATGCCTTCTAAATATAAAGGAACAAACTACAATAACAATAGCACTCATACTGAGATATAGACAATCATCCAATTATACGATGAAATGTATGAAAAATGTCACTAGGAAATGACAACAAAAAGGTCATTACCACGACTATTCAATAATGATGACAATTGGAAAGAAAATCGGGTCAAAAATGACTTGTTACTTCTCGAATATGGTACAACCGTGTGGTTTAATGATTTAGAAGATAATATAATTATGTGTGATATCGAATCATCGTGAATAAGTTTTGTAGAGTCACTACGTATCTATTGACGTAGAATATTTTGTATAGATGACGTACATTATATTAATCGTTTCGACACGTTTCGATGAAGAAAAATTAAAAAAAAAGTGTTACTAGCTGTAAACAAAAATAACTTCAAACAACATTATCTGGGTACGTTTGAAAATGGAAAAAAAAAATAGAATGTCCTGTCAAATTTGCGCAATTCTAGTCTCAGTCTCTGTCTTGGTCTCTGTATTTAATTTGGACAATATTGTTTATGATTTTTGGCGTATACTGTGATATACAATGAAACACTTAAAGGGCTATTGGCAAGATAGAAGGGAGTGTTTCCTGCGGACATTTCGCTGGAATGCGGTCAGCGGCCAAGCTTCTAGATAGTGTAAACAGCGATACGTAGGCTTCTATGTACAGGCTGATTAAAGTAGGCGAGGATTTGTATTTGTATTCAATTATATTGTTGTTATTAACACTTCATTATATACCTAATACCTATATGTTCGACTGTAATTTCTAGAATTAGCCGCTATGTTATTAGGTCATTTTATTCGTCCTTTCATAATAATTTACAAAATGTTATATTATTTTAAAATAATTTTGGTGTGTGAATAGAATGAATACAACGATAGTTTTAATAGCACATCACAATATGTAGGGTAAACGCAGCTATCAACGACCCATCGAAAATCTGAAGGTATTACCGACCTATAAAAGTAATTCGAAATTTAAACGTTTCCAGAACTATTCTAGCTATAGGTAGGCAAAGTTATACACGAATGTATTAATTGAGCATCGTATACTTTAACGTTAGAGTGAGTAACTGAGCAAAAAAGAGTTAAAATGCGTAAGTTACTGCGGGGTAGCGTGGAAGCAGGACGTGTCGTACTGTTCCGTTGTTCCTTCGGGTAAGTACTGTGAGTATCTTTTTAAGACATTTACAAACAAATGACATCTATACTTTAATTTATATTACTAAATGTCAATGCATTTACGTGTCAACTTTTCATTTCTTACAACATTTTATTAATAAAAAGTAATTTGAAACGATAAAACTTAAAATTAAAATGGGACGGTGTTAGCTTCACCAGTTTAAGTCGTGGCAGGTATCAACGACCCGTAAGTCGGCAATGGCAGCAACGTAACTTTTTGTTTTATTTTCTTTTATGTTAATATATCACACTAACACAAGTGGTTTTATGGACCAGTTTAAATCTAAGCTATGAGTCTTCATAAAAATCTATTAGCGACTAAACTTTTTTGTCTAGTGTTGTGTCTTTTAGCGTTGTCAATTTATACAAAGTTATGATATTTTCGAGGATCCCTATCGAATAGTTACAGTAGTAAATCATTGTTTTTTTTTGTTTAAACAATATGCATTTGTTCATATTTTGTATGATATTAATCAATTATAATCTATTTTATAGTCTGATGGTCAAATGAATTAAAATAACCATTTTTTTATGGGTCGGTAATACAATTTAGGTTTATACTTACATACTTTAATACCGACCCATGTGGGTCGGCAATAGCAACTATAGGAAGCTATTACCGATCGAATATAGATTGTTTAGTTTCTCATCTACAAATTCAAATTCAAATTACTTTATTTTCAGAATGTAGAATAAAGATGTTTGTATATACAGATAATATTGATCCTCAAACATTCCGCTCGTAATTGAGCGTGCAAATATATTTTTATTACTTTTATGACATAATAGGTGCCTATTAAAAAATATATTTTTTTTAGGTTAAATTAACATAAAACATAGAATTAGGTATATTTTTTTCCAGAAATATGGAGCCACGAAAGCGGCGAAAAGTATTCAGTAAAACACAACTCGCCGAAGCAATCAATCAAATAGCATAACGAAATATCCTAGAGTTTGAAATCCTTAATTTAATATATGTACATATATTAATAGTATTATGTTGATTAATTTAAAAGTTTATAATTATTTAGTTCATTACTAAAAAGTACTCATTTGCTTTATTAAAAATAACTACAATAAAAAAATACGAATATATTTGCATTTTTATTTCATTTTATTAAGATCGGTGATCATCATCATCACTAGCTTCTATACATTCCATTGCTGGAAAAAGGCTTCCTCTCACATACGATCGGGAATAGCTGCATAAAAATCGTTAATAGCTTCACAGCCGTTTTTATGGGTCGGTAATAGCAACAATCGACTAAGTCACATTGTAAATTATTTTTTACAAGATAATCCTTTATTAGAATGTATTTGCTTCAATAAAAACATTTTTTATACATAACACTAGCATATAAAATGAAATTATAAATCTTTAGAAGAACCAGTATACTTAAAAAATATGGTTGATTTTGAAATTGCCTTAGAGGGGTCGTTAATACCTGCGTTTACCTTATATACTTTTGTATCGATACTTGCATAGAGTAAATTATTATTCATTATAGATGTGAATTATGATTAAAATATTATAATGTGTCTGTTCTAAAACAAGTTTGAAAGTATCTTGTTCAATTCTTGTATTTTTAATAAACGGATCCAACTCTACAGTACAGAGTGCATAAAATTATTAGTATATTTAATTTATTTTAGATGAAAAGTAAATTGATGGATATTATAAAGATTTTTTGTTAACTAAGTACTTAGATATTTGTTCCAAAAAGCTTCTAAAACATTGAACTAATTTGAAAATACTTTTACCAGTCGAAAGCTAATTATTCTTTCTACTTTTAACCATAGTTTTGCCATTTTATTTACAATGCATGAAGCAGTAGTAGTAGTTAGATATAGTAGCAATGTATTTACGATGCAGAAGAAACCGGAGTTTGAAATAAAAATAAATATTAATCAAAACGAATCCTCGGAGTTAAGCAATTGATTAATACAATAATTTCACAAACTAAAGAAATCCAATACGTAGATAAATAGCCATACTGACCAGAATACATGATCTTACATCACAAAGAGATTTAAAAATATCTATGACATTATCCGTGTGAATTATGTGATAAATGTTAATTCGTAGATCTTCAAGGCTGTTTAAAAGACATACTAAAAAGTAAATTATTGACTTTGACTTGCGTTTGTTTGAACAAATGTTATATTCGAACAATTGAGAATATGTACTGTGAAACAATGTAATCTTTTGAGTTCAAACAACTTTGTTTTACATGTTTCATGGTGGTTATGTTTCCGCGGTTTTCTGTCGTAAAATTCCGTTTTTGAGGAAAATTAAGCGTAAAATATTTATCAGTATAATTTCGAAACGACAGTTCTTAAAAATTGTTAGATTTTTTTTGTTCGATGTTTTTGGTCAAAAGTAGGTATCTATCTTTAACTTTACTAAGTATTATCACAGTATTACAGTGGTATTATATTGTAATTATTAACTCTAATCTATACTAATATTATAAAGCTGAAGAGTTTGTTTGTTTGTTTGTTTGTTTCAACGCGCTAATCTCGGGAACTACTGTCCGATTTTAAAAAATCTTTGGGTGTTAGATAGACTATTTATCGAGGAAGACTAGGCTATGTATCATCACGCTAAGACCAACAGGTGCGGAGCAATCCGGGTGAAACCGCGAGGAACAGCTAGTGCTACATAAAATTAATAGCTTACTCAATTCACACCATTATTAAAGGATTAACTACATCCGCCATATTGATTACAACAAATTATTTTCTCGACTTATCTGTAGACTACATAAGTACATAGTATATAGTTAACTAAGTACCGATACAAAACAGATTACTAATGCAGAGTAATCAAATTTCACTTTCAATATAAAATTACGCAACACAATCGATTCTACAATGCCTTTGTTACATGTTATTGATTCGATAGGAACGCCTTTCTTTTGTAAATCTAACTAATTGGTACATGTATGTCGCAATGGTATTACTGACTTGTTTTTATTACAACTAGTGGTCCGCCCCGGCTTCGCCCGTGGTACATATTTCGCAATAAAAGGTAGCCTATGTCCTTTCTCGGGTATCAAAATATCTCCATACCAAATATAATGCAAATTGGTTCAGTAGTTTAGGCGTGATTGAGTAACAGACAGACAGACAGAGTTATTTTCGCATTTATAATATTAGTATATGGATGTATTTAGGAATGTTCCCACAAACAAAAGAGGTGCATTTTACAACCGATTCAAAGGAGGAGGGTTCTCAATGCGATTTTTTTGGGTTTGGTACCCTAGAACTTTCAACTGGATCAACCAAATGATGATTGTTGTTTTATTTGAAACTTGGTTGCTTCCGTGTGGTCCCATTTAATTCGGTCAATTTTTGACAATTTGCAGTCGATTTTTTTTTTGTAAAAATATTAAATAATTAATGAGCCCTTTAAACTTTAGAAAACGATAGCTGATGTTTCATGATTTACTCATACTATAACGTTTATATTCCTACGTGTTGTAAGGGGCTAAGATATCCGTTACAATGATCGATTTTCTTTAGGGTCAAGTAGGTTCCGGGCGATGGAGCGGGGATTTAGTCCATTGTCCGGTGGGATGAGGCGGCGTGAGACGTGTTCCGCTCACGCCACTCCATGAGGGTAGAGCTGGCAGGCTCTTAGCTTGTTTGGGCCCGGCGACGGGCTGCCGCTGATGGGGTCACGGATGAATTCTACACATACCCGTGGCCCTGTCGCTGATGCGGCTTGACGGATCACAGTGGGGTTTTGGTCGGTAGGAATCCGACATAACCCACGGCCTCTTCCCCGGAGGCCGTGGGTATCTATGCAAGATTTCCCCACTAAAAAAAAAAAGGGTCAAGAAGGTAGGAGAGATGCTGTGTCCCTTAACTTTTTTCCTTCGTCTGCAGTAGGACAGTACATGCGTTATTGGGCTGTTGGCTTTCTCTTATTCTAAATTTTACTCAATTTGTTCATGCATGTAGCCGAGAAAATTTCCTTCGCCAAATTCCTCGAAACAATTTTGTTGCTAAAGCACAAGCTCGCTCGAGTGACGACCAGAATTTGGATTGATCCTTATTTACATGAAATATTAGGTTAAATTAAAGTAAATACATACATTGTAAATACCATGACCAGTATCTTAAAATTTTATAAACACACGAGTGACTCTACCTACTAACAAAGTTTGTTTATAGCCTATAGACAGACACAATATAGATAGCCTATAGATTCTATATTTCGGGTTTATAACATCAGCATCATCACTACATACCTAGTATAAAACAAAGTCGCTTTCTCTGTCCCTATGTCCCTTTGTATGCTTAAATCTTTAAAACTACGCAACGGATTTTGATGCGGTTTTTTTAATAGATAAAGTGATTCAAGAGGAAGGTTTTAGTATATAATTTATTAGGTATTAATAAAATCTTATGTAGGTATATTCATTATCCATTTATATTGTAAAATACATTGTAATAAGCATCCTATAGTTTCGTATATAACTTACGTTTCAAACGATATATTTATGTCACGTAACAACAATTAGTGGTAATTTATGCATTTCTGTTGTCTTTGATTCGCATTCCACAACCATTACATAGTACAAGGTCATTGCTCTTGAAAATACATCCTGAAATTAACGGGTTTAAAACGTTTTATTATTGCGAAACTAGTAAAATTTTAAAGGAAGCTCTATAAAGTGTTTTATTAATTACTAATTATTAGAAACAATTCAATTTCACACTAAATTATATTCGACAAAAATAATGGAAAATTCAAATGATAAAGTCGAATAAACACTTAAAAATATTTCAAGATAAAATCGCAAACACGATAAAGCAATACACCGCTCATTAAATTTACATAAAACTTTAACTCACTTGTCTGTTTGTAATGGACTATTCTTTTAATGTCATCATAGAAAAGATAGAATGTTTCGTACTCGATAACGTAAAAATGGCTGGACAATCTGTAGGTACCTACTCGTAAAATATGTAACCAAATAAGGTATATAAGGTAGTTTGAGGCAGGCTATAATATAATAGGAGGGGGAGGATATCACCACAGAACTATATCGAGATATATTTCTGTGGATATCACGCTATGTCAATTAGAAATTGAACAATGCGGGTAAAACCGCGGGGCACAGCTAGTTCAGTATAATATCAAGGTACCATATTGAATTTTACAAAGAACATCTTCAAGTGTATATTTATGAGTCTACTTTCGTATCGTGCCAAGACAATTCCTTACAAAAACTAATAAATATCGTAAACGAAATAACTTCGCTAATAACCGTACCATCTGCGCACGCGACGATCGTTAAATGTCAATGTGGCACAAATTATTGTCTTAATGAGAATATAGTTTAATTGCAATAATTATTATAAGAAGAATCTTCCTTCAGATATAAAACTTTTAACAATAATTATATTTTTCATCGTTGTTATTAAAGTTAAAGCGAAAGACAGATGGCAAGCACATTAAAATGAATGAAGAATAGAAAAAGCCGAAATTAAAAAAAAATATTTAATTTTTTTTTATGTATTTATAAAGCATTTGAATGATATAAAACAATTAATAACAAGTAAGGAGGTATGTACTTAAAAGATAGTATATATAAAATGGTCTGCCGTTATTTTTGTTCATACGCTTACAAGTTATATAACACTCGTAACTTACATAAAATCAACATCTTCTGTACATCCGAACTGGTTTATTGGTCAATCGAACACTCTATAATATTTATGTTTAACGACTATGACTGTGTGCGTTTAAAAATATATAAAATAGTCTATGCTATATATGACAAGACAAACTTTCTATCTAAACAAAGATCATAACAGATTATTTACTAAGAAACTTAAAATATATTGGTAAATACTAAATTGTAATACAATGATTGACTTCTTTCGCGAAAAATACGTTTTGATCTATTAATTATAATCTATAACTACTATAACACCAGAAATTTCAACCTGTGCAGCTCATGATACTCCTTTGGTCGTAAATCGTAATATGCCCCATGGGGGCCATGGGCCATGCTTATCTAAAGAAGGTGTATACCTACCATAGAAAAGCAAATTAAAGTTTTTTAACAAAACTTGAAAATTAATAAAAAAATACTGCATAACTAATGACATCAGTAAAGACGCGAACACTTTTGTTTTCATGTTAATTAAATTACAAGTCGCAGAAAAACATTGCATTCATAAAAGCTGCATCACGCTTAATTAAATCTTCACTTACAGTGGCTACGATTTAATAATTCATAATTCAATCACGTTCACACAACTACCGCCGTTAAATCAATAGATATAAGATCGACAGTAGGATGTTAGAATAGTACATACACATGGGAACTTATTCAAATGAGTGATTACGAGATACAATCGATGCTTATTCATGTATTTCAAACGAATAGACAATCTTTGGCCAATTATTCGATCGGCCGGCGATGTTTTGCGTGCCGCTGATTTTTAACCGACTTCAAAAAAAAGGAGGAGGTTATCAATTCGGCCGGTATATTTTTTTTTTTTTTTTTTTTTTTATGTATGTACACCGATTACTCCGAGGTTTCTGAACCGATTTACGTGATTCTTTTTTTGTTCGATGCGGGATGGTGTCGAATTGGTCCCATAAAAATTTTATTCGGCTAGGCCTAGTAGTTTTTATTTTATGAGCATTTTTGTCTGTACTCGATGACTTAATTTCAATGTAGCAAGTAACTTTAATTCACTTCCCGGTAACCGATTGAGCTGAAATTTTGTATACGAATGTAAATTGGATAGCGATGAAACATTATTATGACATGGAGCTGATCTGATGATGGAATCGGAAGGTGGCCATAGGAACTCAGTAATATATTGACTCAACTTTATCGAGTTTGGGCTCGTTTGATTCGTGTTGAAAAATACACTAAAAAGTATTAAATAAAAATAACTGCGTTAAAAACAACCGACTTCAAAAACGGAAAAGTAAGAAATAAAAAAGATTTGATATTATTAATTACTACATATTATTTTTATGTGCTATTTATTAAATAGGTTTGAAGTCGGTGCCAAACACTAAGCACTTAGTATTAAGCCCATGCACCGACATCAAACCTTTTTAGTAAATAGCACATAAAAATAATATGTAGTAATTAATAATATCAAATCTTTTTTATTTCTTACTTTTCCGTTTTTGAAGTCGGTTGTTTTTAACGCAGTTATTTTTATGTAATTTCTTTCGACGTGCTTGCTCTTTTATATTGGTAACTAATAACTGTAGACTAGCTGTGCTGGTATCCGTCTGCTTTGTAGACTGTAGTAGCTAGCAAATGACCAAGAGATTTTGAGTGAGATGGTTATGGACAGGCCCTGGCCCTGGGTCGGATTTCTGATACTGAATATTCGCAATCTGGAAAATTAAGTCCATTCAACTATAATATAAATCTATAGATGAAAATATAGTTATGAATTGTCTTTTAGCCCACATTAAGTTCTTCATAAAGTGGTGTCCCATATTTCAACCACGACCTCTGTATGCAGACTTTTTACAGGATTTTTACTATTTCTATCCCCAGACCACTCAAAATATCTATCAAATAATAACAAATATCAACGTTTCGATAATAAACTTAAATGTCCAAACTATTTTTAAATTCACCGCAACAATTACATCAACAAAACAAGTGAATACAATGCCATTGAACCGGAACGTTTGATCAACTTACCGATACTATAGCCGGCACTAATATCGATTATTTACTCGATACATCCGATTATCGATTCGAAATGTAAATTCAAGGGCGTGCCCGTTATTTCCCATGAAATTGCGTCACATAATTCGGTTTAGGATCGGCTGAATAAAGCCTTTGAATGAATACAATAAATGAATTATTTGTTATGGGTTCATGAAAAAAACAAGTATGCTTGGATGGTATTAGTAGAAGTTATTGTAAATGCTTTTTAAATTAAACGATAAAATTTAAATAGAGCAAAATTACCGCAGTACGTCTTCGAAGCTGATCCAGAAGGCATTAGAAGAAAGAAGGCTGATCCAGAAGATATAAGAAGAAAGAAGCTGCACTAACCGCAGCACATCCTCGAAGTTGACACAATATAATACACTAGTTAATGATAAAGTATGTTTTCTTGCCGATATTCGGAATTTTTTCAATTGAGATTTGACAATATCGGAGTTACATAAGCTATTAATTTTTTCAGACAGGATAAGTCGAACACGGTTGGGAAGCTTTCGTGCGAGCAAATCCCCGTCCAAACTAAAAGTACTAACTATTTCGTAATCTGTGTTAATAACTTAATAGTTATGGAATAGACCGAACATTATCATCACAAAACATGATATTTAAACCAAATATTATTACAATTTTTATTACTTAAGCTTCGAATTCGAGATATTATTAAAAAAAATAATTAAACCATGCTGTTATGATTTCTTCAGAAAAATAACATTGCTGCGTAAAAATTACATTAAAATTCCAATTAAAAACCAATAAAATACATATTTTTAACAAACTAATATAAGGTTCTCGATTCATACTGTATTTTATACCATTAACCCAAATCTTAAACACCAAAACATGAAATAATTATAAATAAAAACTGCCTATTAACCTTCAACAAAAACGAGTTTGTCACATACTCGTATGAAGTAATTACGATGATTAGTATGTACGTTAGCAATTAATATATTTATTACATGTGTAATGTAAGCATATCTTAAAACATGACATTACATTAAGCCAAATTAAAACATTTTAAAAATAACCTTTCTCATGACCGTGGAAATTAGGCTTTTTCAAGTTTCTTTTTACTAATGAGTAATGATACCTATCGAATAGGTACTTTTGAAATGCAAAATCAACAAAAAAAATAAAGAATTGTATAAATAGGTGTGGATTTTTCGCAAAATTGCCAATACATTCGTACCTAATAGGTATCTAATGAAAATAGATAATTTTCATATTTTTAATATGTACTTCAAATATTAGTACTATTAATTCATCTGCATTTAATTTTGTTCGAAAAACTCGATCAATTCAAATAATATTCCCTATTTATCAATAAGCAAACTGCAAAGCGGTAACTCAATTCCAACAAAAAACTACACCGCTTACGACGACAAAGAAAAATTAATAACCAGGCAACCCTAATAACTCCCGATGAAAATTGGAGCGAAAATCTAGACTTAGCTACCATTAAACGCATACACCGTTACCCACATCATGGATTGTTCTCGAAATTTGTCACGGTAAAGCCACAAGCCATAATGCATACGCACTTTTATCTTTTTAGGATAAAGTTTTCTATAACACGCATAGACGTAGGACAAGTTCATAGTGAATACAGTTCTTGTGTTCTTCTGTCTGAAGTTTGAGAGAGTGTGATAGTGCACCTTTAGTCAAACAATGTTACTGAGTAAATATGTAGGGAGAACATTTAAATGTTTATTAACTTCACCTGTATGTTTTACTAGCTGCTCCGCGTGGTTTCACTGGCTCTACTCCTGTTGGTCGTAGTGTGATGATATATAACCTTTAGCCTTCCTCGATAAATGAGCTATCTAGCACTGAAAGAATTTTTCCAATCGGACCAGTAGTTCCCGAGATTAGCGCGTTCAAGCAAACAAACTCTTCAGCTTTATATTAGTATAGATAAAATAGATATAGATAATATAGACATACATTCAGTGCCGTCTTTACCATAGGGGCACAGGGGGCCAGTGCCCAGGGCCCCCCTTCGTCAGGGGGCCCCCCTGGAGGAGATGTAGGACTGACAATTTTTCTCACATAAATCTCAAAATATTTTATTAAAAAGCAATACAGCTTTTTAATGCCAGAACGTCAGATCATTTTCAGATTTATTCGAATCAAAACATCTATGTTATTACAAGGTTATTTACATGGAATAATTCGAGTGATTCGAACACCATTATAATTAACTTATCAGACATTTACTCGAATTATTTATTTACTTATTAACGTAATATAATATATTTTTACTTGAATTATTTTGAGATTTATGAAAATTACTAACACGTCTAAGTTTACAGAATAGCATACAAGGGCGTTGTGACAAAACTTTAATCTCTGGGCCTCTAGACAAGTGGCAGAAACGCTAGAGAATAGAATCCACTATTGATACTAATTGATATAAGCTTATGACGTTTTGCTAATGTTTCGGTCACGACGACCACGACCAAAATTCCCATTCAGCCGAAATTTGGTGAAATTATTAAAAACACAATCTATACTTAATATAACAAAGCTGAAGAGTTTGTTTTTTTGTTTGAACGCGCTAATCTCGGGAACTACTGGTCCGATTTGAAAAATTATTTCGGTGCTAAATAGCCCACTTCTTTGGAAGATTATAAGATACCAAAATCGTTGAATTACTCCATGACGTTACGGTATTGTTATGATGCGACCTTGAAATTTTACTCTCAACGCGCCTAAAGAAGTTTCACTTCAAAAATATTATATTAAAATTTCCCGACCTTCTGTCACTACGAAAAAATTTTTTCCTAAAAGTCAACAGATATAGGTTTTTCGTGATTTTTACCGAAACAGTAAGTTTTATCATATAACCACTTTTACCCAAATTGTAGATCATAAAATTATCTATACAAAAGAATCAATACATTATTTTCCTAAGATGTAGCTTCCTACCATTTTCTAAGATATAACGATTTATAAACTCATCCCATCCTTATAATATGCACACGTTTCTTAAATCACTTCACACCTAAATGATTTTATGATTCAGTATAAATCGCGAAATCACCTATTTTTTTATTTATTTATAACCTGGAATATGTTTTTTAATTCACGTACCGGAATTACAGTTAATTTTGAATTTTATTTTTAGTAATCCTTATTCCTTTGAACAATTTTACTAATTTTCTGCTGGATATGAAATTTTGTAGTTTTAAAGATCCTAGAATTTAGTGAACTCTGTTCACACCGGACCATTTCTATACGAATAGATGACAAGCGTTTTGACTTTTGCCATTTGCCTAGGCTTTGAATAAATTATGTTAATAACGCACGCAATAATTTTGATCAATATGAAACGGCTACGAAAGAAAAAATCCAGATGCAAATTAAAAAGATAAATTTGAAAGAGAGAAAGGTATAAATTTATAAAGAATAGAAAAAATTCGATCACGAGGCGGGACTCGAACCCGCATCCTTCGCGCCATTCCGGGGCGGATGCTTGACCAACTCAGCCACTCGTGACCCGCCGGAGCAATCGAATTTATTCTATTCCTTCAGTTTTATGTGTCTTAAGGGACACACCGCACGCCATCTATTGAGATGATCTAACAACCATCTCATCCAATATGAAGCACTTTTCAGTGAATACAATATTGTAACGATGGAACACGACCTTTTTTGTTGAATTTATATTTTATTTATAAAGCATTTGAGTGCCATAAAACCTAAAATGTAAATTCAAAGAGAAAGGTAATTTGAAAAAGTAATTCTTAAAATATTTCTTAATTAAATTTAATTAAAGTCAACTTTGGAGCGCCATTACAGCAGCAGCGTTTCAAATGAATTATATAAAAAAAAATAAGGAAAAAAAGTTTCCTCCAAAGACCATATTATAATACAAGATTGGTCAGAAGTAACTTTTTTGTAAAATGTATAAAAAAATGGAGCAAAAATTTTACATAGAAATTTTCTTTAAGTTTTCTTATTACTTCTTTAAGTTTCAATTTAGGGCAAAAACATATATAATTGTGGGAAAAAATTTGCGTACCTAGTTTGATTTCTTTATATTTCAAAGGGCCCCCAATTCTTGTGTGCCCAAGGGCCCCGGCATAGTCTAAGACGGCCCTGCATACATTACATATAAACCGACCCTTTTAGACTCGATTTTGACCCACTTTAAACGAACAGATTTAATTCAAACATTGTATTAAATGATGATTTTAAAACAAGAATTAAATGTTAGTAATATAAAAATTACTGCTTTTATACCTACCTCGTAGACCGTATATTTCGCTTTCATTTTAATTCAAACTCACAATTCAAACTAAATTTACTAAGTCCAATTAAGTAAAAAAAATATTAATATGAAGAGTTAAACAATTACTTAATTAGGTACTGAAAAGTAAGTACGTTTCTACAAATATACACTACAAAAACCAAATAATCAATATAGGCTTTTTCAGATACCAGCAGTAAGTAAGGTAAATTACATAATAACAAGAATGCCAACGCATTTTAACAATGATTATTATTTTTATTTATTTTAAAAGCTTACTCAAGAGAGTAATATTAAATTAAATGCACCATACAATCTATTTAGCCTGTTAGAATTCTTCAGTCGAGTTTGGATTATTTACCGTCGCCTACACACGACCTTGCCATAGCATTAATACATAACTGATAATTATAACCGTTAGCGAATTGTTAGCTTTATTGTGTACATTGCAATTCTATATAGAAATCAATATGTTTTTACAAATAACATAAGTAACTTTAAATTCAGTACTCAGAATTTTAGTTCAGTTTGCTATAGACAAACATTAAATTTAAGTTTTCATTTGGAGGTTGAGATTTTTTAAAACGATGTTAAAAACGTTACCTATGTTAAGATATTACACAATATAATGTAAACAATTATACAGATAAACTATTACTAAAACTCTACATTAAATTTGGAATACTTTGTAGCGCAGTATCATAATTATTTGTGTGAATAAACTTAAAATAAAATATATTTGTATAGTGAAATACCCGTTCACTATACGCGAAGTCTAATTCCAATTTAATTTAATACCGTAAACATGTAAAATTTGTGAGATTACTATCAAAAACCGAGAGAAAGCGACAGCATAATATGTATAACGATACTCTTACCATCTCTAGAAATATATTATATTGCCGAGTAAACCGGCCGTAATTAAGATCTTTACTGCGAAATTGGCCACTCAATCCAAATTGCAATCTATATGCATATTAATAAAATTGAAATTCGCATTTTCGAATTAACTGCTATTTTCCTCAACTTATAATACTCACATTATCGCATAGAATTATATGCATGTCGTTGACTTTAGTGAGCGTGGAATCTTAAACGTCCTTAAGGCCCTTCATTTCACTTATTAACGGACCTCCGGACCTCCGAAATAGGAGATACTACGCTCGAAATGATGTGATTTAAACCGACAATTTTTTTGGTATCCGAAATATTTGAACCCGTGTGCTACGAAATGACCAATGTGATTCCGTCGTATATACCTGTCATTATATCCTATTGCGTTTAATTAAAAATATATACATAAAATAAGATTAAATTCGAAATTAATTCATGCTATGTGTGTCGCTACTCGCTACTCGCTAGGCGCTCTTGGGATTTTATTTTAATGGGATTTGAAAGAATTAATCTAGTTAGCGATTTAACCTATTTTACAAAGTTTACATTATGTTTATGCCTTAGTTTATCCAATTTACTTACAATATATTATACATACGCCCATGCGTATGATTAACAATTTTCGTATTGTTATCTTTGACAAGTGGATAAAGTTTGAATTGAATCTGTCCGTTTAAATTGGCTCAAAATCGAGTCCAGGGAGCCGATTCCAAACATTAAGGTGAAAATGAAAGAAAAATGAATTTTGTGCGATATAAAATAAAGAATATGAAGAACATAGTCGGGTTATAAATATTATAATACATACAAGTATCGCTTGGTTTGAAAATAAACCCTTCCGTGTTGAAAACGATTTGTACATAGTTTAAAAGGTGCTTCCGAAGTGATATCGAACCTTCAAACTTCTGGACTAATAAATACTGCCTTATCACGACAAATTGCTGTTGGCAGCTCAACTTATAAACAATTTTGAAGCGTATTTTAGGAATACAATTTTGTAAATAAAATAAAAAGAAAAAATATGATTCGATCGGCGCATTGGCGACCCTGACTTGTGTCAAAATTATTAAATTATTACGTGATAATCATTTTTTTACTTTTATTGAATGTATCTGTATGTACATACTTACTGTGTTTATAAACTACGCAAAAAACATTATGTTGTGCTTTAATTTGAGTAAAAAAAATATTTAATATGATTCCAATGAATTTGTAAGCATCATTTATATGATAATTACCTATAATTATTGCACGCCTCATAAGCGAAGCGTTGAGGTGGGTACTACTGTCACTTCGCGCAAAACATCTGATTTTTCAAACTTAAAATGTCTTTATGTATCATACATTGCACTTGTAAGATAATACATACACACACATATTAAGAAAAAACACTATTTTTAACGTTCATGCTATTTTTGATGTCATTTTTGTTATTTAAACTAGTTAAAAAACAGTTTAAAAAAGTTCTGTCTTGGACGTCCGTGTGTCTGTATGTGCGGATCCTTTTTCTTGTTAACACGATAGCGACCGAAATACTTTACTAATCGAGTCTTTTTTTTTCTCTTACGCTTGAGTATGCTCAGGAATAGAACCCTTTCATTTTTCAGGGTCTGATTCGGTGTGGTTTAATTGTTATTAAATAAACAAAAAAAATATCGACTTTTTTTTTGCACGCCTCATAAGCGAAGCGTTGAGGTGGGTACTACTGTCACTTCGCGCAAAACATCTGATTTTTCAAACTTAAAATGTCTTTATGTATCATACATTGCACTTGTAAGATAATACATACACACACATATTAAGAAAAAACACTATTTTTAACGTTCATGATATTTTTGATGTCATTTTTGTTATTTAAACTAGTTAAAAAACAGTTTAAAAAAGTTCTGTCTTGGACGTCCGTGTGTCTGTATGTGCGGATCCTTTTTCTTGTTAACACGATAGCGACCGAAATACTTTACTAATCGAGTCTTTTTTTTTCTCTTACGCTTGAGTATGCTCAGGAATAGAACCCTTTCATTTTTCAGGGTCTGATTCGATGTGGTTTAATTGTTATTAAATAAACAAAAAAAATATCGACTTTTTTTTTTTTTTATAGTGTACTCAAAATTCACCATTATAAACTCGATTCTTTATACTATAAGCCAAGGTTTAAAAAAATAAGTTGGTAGTCAGTCCCTTAAACCTGCGCAGTTTCACATCTAGGTGGGGCCACAAGAAAAATAGCTCAATTATTACGGTACCGCTTTCTTTACTTTTCCAAATGTTTTATTTTATTTCATTTTTATATTTATAGTCACGTACTCTTTATAAATAATCAATTTTATTGTAAAGGATGAGATTATGAGGCGTGCACTTTTGGATTTTCCAAACTATTTATTTATATGATATTCATCTTAGAAAATATCTAGTATTTGAGGCACTTTAACCGTGGAATATAGAATTTAATAAATGTAGATAGAGACAATGTCAATGTCAATAATAAATATAAATAAAGATAATAATTGGTTACTTACATCTAATATATGTAATTAATTATTTTTGCGCAGAATATATCAATGTCCCACAGCCATACCACACCATACATATTATTATCTACGGTCTTTCCGGCGCCATCGACCGCTCGACTTGTATTACCAAAAACCAAACTAAAATCCCAATAATGCGAAATTTGTCACAGACGAATTTCGCAACATTTAATTAAACATGTTGATTTATCTAAATTGCTAAACCTGTGTTTGCGCGTCGTCCGAATAAGTAAACAGTTGAGCAATTTGGTCGACTTTTGGAATCGATGTCAGTCATGTATAGACATTTTGCAAGTAGGTACCACCCCGATTGAATTATTTAATTTTTAACGTAGGTAAATATATGGAAAACTAATTTGGCGAAAAATCTAGTGGGAATATCCGGAGATGAAAATTAATATCAAAACACGGATTAATTCAAGGATGACTAGCTACCTAGGTATACTGTGTCCTATAATGCTCATAATTTTATATTATGCAGTAAATATTAAACATTATCAATTTATTAAGCTTTAAAATAAGCTTAAAATGCTTAAAAAGGTTATACCCGATACAAGCTTATGCCGTTTTATTAAAAAGCAAAATATAAAAGATCACTTACGAAACATAATATGTATATTTAAAATATGTTTATCATCAGACATATCGATGGAAATAATATGTTAAACACCGAGCCTCTAATTTAAATAATTTTATTGTTGACAAAAAATACAAATAGACGTTCGAATTAAAAGAGGATTCCCGCCCATCGCAGCACCTAAATGTCAAGGTGAGACAAAACGGTTGGTAAATAAAAATAACGTTAAAAACGCACTTAATGAGCCTCGAAGGAGTTTTTACTCGAAATATTTAATTAAAATATGGTACTTGTGGTACTATACCACCGGCTCATTATATTCTGACCTTTATTCTAGAATCTAGATAATGAATAGGTAATTCTGATACATAATATGATCCAAAAGCTGTATTACTCTATATATTTATATATTAAAACTTATAGCTAAGCGAGCACAGAGAGCGGCCTTATACTTAAGAGTGATCTCTTCCAGGCTCTATCTTATTTTATCCCTAATCATTTCTTCTATAAACTTAAAATTTTATAAAACTACTCTACCCTAAATTGAGTAGGTATTGTTTTATAATGGAACCTTGCATAGGTATTCCAATATGGTGACAATTATCCAAATTACTAACAAGCTAAAGTACCTATGTCAATTATCAGTAGGTAAATGAGAGAATTCTTTTGTACAAGATAAAAAAAACTGAGTATACACTCTACACAACGCAAATATGTCCCAGTTGTATAATATTTATTTGAATCTTAATATTTAGCTCGTTCTCATTAATCACGCACTTAACTCGCCCACTATTCAAAATATAAACGGTGAAGTCAGAACCTTACAGAATGTCATATTATTATACTAGTAATATTATAAAGCTGAAGAGTTTGTTTGTTTGTTTGAACGCACTAATCTCAGGAACTACTGGTCCGATTTGAAAAATTATTTCCGTGTTAGATAGCCCATTTATCGAGGAAGGCTATAGGCTACATATTATCATCACGCTAAGACCAACAGGAGTGGAGCACTGCGAGTAAAACCGCAGGGCACAGCTGCTAGTTACACTAATATTGTAAAACTTGTTCAGCTTCCATCATTCTGGTACACGTAAAACAACCTTAGATGACCTCCGAACTATTTTAACGATTCATTTACATGCTCCGAAACGAAGGTCCAATATTAACATTAAAATAAGGATAATAAACACGTTAAATAGCTTTATTCTTATGTTAATTTTATGTTTTGGGTTTTGTCATTTCAATATTGGGCAAATATCGCACACACGTTTTAACTTTGTATCGTTAGCTGCTAGACAATTTTGTTATTTGCTCTTAGAAATACCAATTACTTAAATTAATATACAATTTTTTGTCTTAGGTATATTTAGAGGAAAAATATAGGTGTTATGAATGGACTTTGAACCAGATATAAAACTAAAACTGTATTTATAATCTACATATTTTGTTTTGCCTGAGTAGGATTTACCTATAATGCGAATATATTTGTCATTGATATTCAATGGATGCACAGATGCATACAAATTTAATTTTCTTGAGTATCCTTGAATGTTATAGGGAAAATAATAATCGCTAATATAAACAATCGGTAATTCCAAATACTTTTTAAGACACAAGCGCCGAGCGCAAGGGTAAAATTAGCATTTTTATTTGTAGAAATAAGGTAGAAATAATAAAGAGAAAGAAGGCCAATAATGCTTAACTGAATAATATGGTGAATTCGTTCAAGATCTTTATTTTATAGTCTAAGAAAGTCGTTCGGATTGTCGTTAGCTTGTGCCTTACCTTTCGGATTTTGGTCCTTCGATGTTAAAACAACGGAGGTTCTTTCATTTCTACACTTTTCTCTTTTAATCTAAGTTTATATTATTTTTATAGAAAGGAAAAGTAAATTAATGACTGACTGACATATAAACACACAGCCTATATAGGTAATACTAGTTACTGGAATTAAAAAGTTGAAATATTTCATGTTTCCTTTTATACTACTGTACTGTAACTACTAAGAAACGACTTGGAAATTCGCCTCATATGGGAAAAAAGAAAAGGAAAAGAGAGGTATACGCTGTGGGTATACGATTAAATGAAAGTACGTCAATTTCTAGGCTAAATATTTAAAATAAATTTTCATATCTAACATGCTTAATAATACTTAATTATACAGTTATTTAATGAAAAAAAAAAAGAACTGAATTACTCTCATATCAAACCATGAAGCGTTTATTTTTTTGTCACCGTAAACCAGAAGTACCTATTTACTTAATATTTTCGTACACAGTAGTGTAGTTAGTTACCTAATAATTGATTTTTTATATTTTTTAAAGAAACTATGTAATTCAAAACGACATCCTCAATAATGTTATGATTTTGAGTTCAATATTATAAATGCAGAATGCAGATTGCGGAAAATCTTCATATACTTAGTTCCTTAGGATATTTTTCCGTATCTCTGTATTTTTTAATAAAAATAATTAAAATAAAGAAATTTATATAAAATGATGACTATTAATAACACAAAATATACAGGAAATAAATACATTACTTATATGCTGACCACACACTTTCATATACTTATTCCAAGGATTAGGTTGATACTCATATATATAAAATTTTAAAATATATGCAACTAATTTATATCATTTAAAGGTCTATTAACGCAACTCTATTTGTGTCTCTGTATCGCATCTGAACATAAATTGATTTTAATTCTATTTTTATCACAGGCCTCATAATATTAAACAGTTAGGTAAAAATATACCAACATTAATCATCATCATCAACCCATGTTCCCACTGCTGTGACACGGGCCTCCTGTTTCAACCCATATAAGTTCCCACTGCTGTGACACGCGCCTCCTGTTAGGGACTAGGGTAGGTAATGTTAGGGTAGGTACATGGCATTGGCATAATTCACCACGCTGGCCAAGTGCGAGTTATACCAACATTAAAAAACCAAAATTTGTCCAAACTCAACGAATAACAGTAAAACATTAATAACATTTCGAGTTTCGCAAATACGCAAATTATTATCGGTTCTGTATTGAAGCTACATCAGCTGAGAGCCGGTTTCGTGAGGTCAACACTTTCACGTTTCAACCGAGATGATTTTTTACCTATTTCTCTTATACATAATAATTTTTGAGTGTATGATTTTTGAGAAAAATAGCTTCTATCGCGGGCCTTGAGCGCGGGGACCGAATCCAGAAATTGCGTAACGAAAAACCTCACGCTCCCCACTCCGACAGGCATGGAGGTGTGTGTGGCTTGAAGGCAATAGGCATGCTATGCAATAGCTTTACCGCGGCAGTCCTCGAGTGCCACACGTATTTTTTTTTTTATTGAAGTCTGCTTGAGCATTTGACCGCAACCTCGCCTGATGGTTAGCATGCGTGTACAGTTTTTTAACAAAAAAAGAAGAATTAATTTTGCCGTTTTTACGAAAATAACAATAATTGCGTAAATAACAATACTTGTATGAGGAGCCTAGGTTATACTTGATGTAAATCTCAAATGAATATGTATAGATATTTTTTATAATTTGTATTCAAGGACTAATGCTATTCAAACCACATTTGGTAACGTAAACTTAAATTGTAGGTACTTAGCTGGCATATGATAATAATTAAATTATATATATTTAATATTAAAAATCTGAAAACATTATTCAATAAAAGACAAGAACTTAGTTTCTTTCAAAAATAGTCAAAATTCGGTAAAAAAAATCTCTGTTATTAGCGCGTGAGTTACAAAATAAAAAATTGCTGTGATTAAACACTACCTTCCACAGATATTGTAGTCTGTCTATTATGAGTTCTGTATAATTTATCTACTCTGTATTAACGAAAACAATTACATCATCATTTCGATCTTGAGGATGTTAAAACAGCTTTAATTAAACACATGTTTATGTATAATTATAGGTGATAAAGCTTTGTATGTGGAAACTATTGATATTTTTTTTCAATTCCTTGTTTTTTTATTCTAAAGTATGAATTGTAAGTGTTATACGCCAGCCACACACTTGACGAGTGGTATGGGAAGTAACGAGGAAAGTAGGCAGAGACATAGTATGGCCACGTTACTCGTCATGCCACTCGTCGTGCTCATCGTCCTGCTCACTGCTCCCTATTTTGTCGGCTTTTGCGCGCGAATCAAAGGACCGGCAATTCGAGTGCGAACTGAAGAACGTTGCGATTAATCGCGCGAGTAGAGCAGTGTGTGGTCAGAGGGCAATGTATGTCGCGGCGAATAATGGCAGCTGCAGCGCGATGAGCAGGACGAGGAGCATAGTGTGGCTGCGGTATTACATCAAATAAAAGAAACAAAAATAATAAGGGATACAGCATGTTTGTTTTTGTAGGTACATAAGTATGTACCTACCTACAGAAACAAACATTTTTTAACATTTCAATTTCCAGGGGACTCCGCTTACTTTTAAGTATTTTAATATATTATAGTCTATTGTATATATGTATATTATAAAAGTTTTTGGTTAATTTTTCATTTTAAATCATCTAATAAAAGTTAGGAATCAAATAGAAACATAAAGAGCCGAACACATTTTCTGAAACAAATCATAATATACCATCCGTTTGATATAATATTATTTACGCAACGATTCTGCTCTAACGCACAGTTTGAAGATTTTTCTTTCGATGACCGTTATTAAACAAAATATTGGGTACCAGTACAATAGCGTAATTTCAGGATGAATATATAGCGTTACAAAAGAATATGTTGTGACGATATTGACAATTCTTTATTTCGCCTATTACACAAGAAACAATAGTAATGACTACCCGAAAGCACTTACTAATTATGCTATCAAATAGAAGCCATTTAAATAGAAAATACACATAACATGATACACTACAATATAATCATACTCGTAGTTTTATATAATTTGCTATACATAGACCGTTCGTGGCTTGGTATCGTGAGTTACGAATTCACAAGCAGGCGCAAATTGACTTTCAGTTTGACCGATGCGTGACGACAACGATATAAAAACATGTTTAAAGTAACTTCTTTGAAACTAAACGCGTTTCACCACGTGTCAATACTGCTATGTGTGCATAAGCATGTAATCAAGGGGAGCCGTGCATCGGCACGCATATCCCTAAGGGGGAGTTCAAAAGTTTTTATACCGGCATTTTCCCGTACTGTTGATCAACTTTCGTCGCACGAAATTTTCTTTATTGAAGCAAGGTTGCGGGAAGTAAAGAAATTTTAGTCGGTATGGATAAATTTGTATACCTAATACTTAATTTTCCTCTAGCTGTACAAGGTTGCAGGATAAGTAAAACTTTTTCAATAGATACATATTTCTGTTTTAATTCTGCAGAAGTGAGTTTAACATTGGGGATAGCCTGTTGATTTATTTTGGGATTACTTACTAGCGATATACTTAATATTTTCAAAGATAGGTATAGTAATATAAAATCATTAAAAATATCGGAGAAAAGTAGACGTACTACCTATCTACGTTAAAAGAAAGTTCAAAATTAGTATACCTAGAAGTTATTCGTGCACCAAAGATAATAAAATTAAAACCATAAACAACATAAAGACAGTTTTTTTATTACCCGTGGCATTACAACATACCTACATGGTAGATTGAAGATGTTCGAATAAAATATAATGTAGTTGTTATTTGCTAATAAAATTATATAATATGGTTATTGCGACAAGAATATCTTCAGAAACAAGATTTTTTTTTAGTTCATCACATAAACTTTTTTGAACTAGCCGGTAACTTCATAGCGATATGATACCTATAAGCTGAAGAACCATAATATCACTAGGTACATAGTATAAAACAAAGTCACTTTCTCTGTCCCTATGTTACTTTTAAGACTTCGCAACGGCTTTTGATGCGGTTTTTTTTTAATAGTTAGAGTGATTCAAGAGGAAGGTTTTAGTATATAATTTATTAGGTTTTAGAAAAAGCAGGCAAAGCCGCGGGCGGTAAGCTAGTTCATTATTATAGATGGATCTATACATATTTTATTATCTCCTTTTGTAAATCGTCCATTTGGGGATTTTAGTTTGACTTTGTCCTCCCAGGAAATATAATTTCTAACACTACCTAGGTACCTACCTAGTTACCTAACATAAAATCAAATAAAATAAGTACCTAATTATTTTTGAACAATAAAACTAAACGGCTTTCGAATGCTAACTATAATATAACTAAGTATACAAAACCATCCAAAGGGAACAGTTTTCAAAACAAAAATAATCATAAAAATCGGATTACCCAGTCGAAAGTTCTGAGGTAACAAACCCAAAAAAATCCAGCTGAATTTTGAACCTCCTGTTTTTAAAGTTTGTTGAAAACAGCATGATACCTAGCAACTTAGCTAGCAATAAATACAAATTTAAATGTACGAAGCGCTCTATATCGATTCACCAATCCACACATGGCGCTAAGTCTGTGCCCTGTGGCTAAGTGCAGTACCAAAGGTTGTGAACTTCATTTGCGTTAGGACTCTAGAAGAAGTTAGAAAAATTTTTAAAACTTTCTAATTGAAAAGATATCAAGGCATTTAACTAGGTACTAGATAGATAGATGCATGATACATCAGATATTATACATTGGCATGTTTAAGTCTGCATTGCATACCTACCTAGGTACTATGAAATGAAAAAAGATAATAAATAATTCTCATTCTGTAGTTACTAGGTACTTAGGTAGGTAGGTATATCATGGAAAAATTCATCTTGTGGCTAAACAAAACACCTCTCCTTTCCTTTCTGAACGAAAAAATACGTTTTTTAATAGACGCAGTTGGATCAACGTTTATCAAAGTAAGCAAATGCCTTTCTCTAAATATTTTCTTGCGACGAAGCTTTTTAAATGATTATTTTTTTAATTAGGCAAGATTTCGATAATATTATTATGAAGAAATACCTATTTTCGTATTTCTTTTTTTCTCTGGAATAGCCAATTTTTGAAAAAAAAACAAATCTGTTTCCTGTGGTTAAGTTGCCATAGTCTTATTTAACGCGAACGAATTTGCAGGTGTCAACTAGTCTTAAAAAAGCTGGCAGCATTGTCCAAAATAATAGCTCTACTTATGAATGAAAAGTTCAATAATTCATCAATGGTATAAATTACTATCTCATTAATATGTCGAACACCACTCAAACTGACAAGTTGACAAGGCCATATATTACAATAATTAGATACCTAGGTACCTACTGCAAATATGACGAACTGATAACATTCTCATTGACCGCATTTAAAACGCATTAATATTCGCCATTTCGAATTAAGTAACGCATTTTAAATTGCCTCTAATTGCTATGGAATGATAGGCACATAGAATTAGTTGATAATAATCTAAAAATATTTTTCTAGAATTTGATAATTATTTTGACGCAATATTTATTATGTATTCGCATTATGTATTCCTAATCTAGAATCAAACGTTTAGGTAATTCTGTGTATTGTTTAAATTCCTCTGTAATTAATATTAATGTCACGTTATGATCGTTGTAATTTTCTTCAAAAAAGCAGACGAGGGTTTAATTAGTGCAATCCAGTCTTGAACCTAGTTATTAACTATAAAATATAAAAACATACCTGTTACGGAAACGCGAAGTGAGATTCGACCCGTTTCGGGCCGCGTCCACTTTTCACACTCACTACTTCTCTCAATTTATAAAAGCAAAGTACCTATAAAAGTTCTATTTACTAACCGTCACTTTACACCGAATCCAGAACATAATTCACAAAAAAAAAATCGAACGACGCGTCCAATCAACGCGCGTATTTATGCAACGATTAAAAATCGAATTTTCGAACGTCGTAAAGGCGCGTATATGAAAGCGTATTTCACGTGCGCGCGGCAAAGAGGTTGTTTATCAACTAAATACAGGTGTGAGTGAAGTGACTGCAGAAGCTGGGTGTGCCGCGTGAATGTTTGCGGTTTTCGATATACTGTGACAGCCGGTTTTCCGGACGACTCGTGAGATGCAGGTGAATCGTTTTGCAATGTTTACTGCTTAGGTAGTACCTAAGTACTTCAACATCTCCGGGACGAAAGCAGGTGAGAAAAACCAAAACTAAGACAAACTTATCGGTTTTCCTTATTCGAAAATACAAGGTGGTATATTGTAGACGTACGATCCTCCTGAAATATTTTCCGATAAAAACGGGCAACAATGAAAATAAAATTTTAGATAAGTACCTAACCCTTGAAAAACGTTCACAAATTTTCAAAAAATACGTTAATGGATTTTCATATAAACACCAGGAGTAAGAAAACCTTACTTTAATAATATTATGTTAGTACTCAGGCTTAGTACCTACTGACTACCATTGTTTATAAGTTACATTATAATTTCAGAAAAATAGCTTATACCTACCTTCGTGACGTTCATACTTCATACACAACAACTCAATTTCTATATTATTATGTAGGTATATTTATATAATACTAGCGGTCCGCCCCGGCTTCGCCCGTGGTCCATATTTCGCAATAAAAGGTAGCCTATGTCCTTTCTCGGGTATGAAAATATCTCCATACCAAATTTCATGCAAATTGGTTCAGTAGTTTAGGCGTGATTGAGTAACAGACAGACAGACAGAGTTACTTTCGCATTTATAATATTAGTACTTATGGATTTTAATTGTAAAGTTAAAATATTACAGTAACTAATAGAATATAATAAACCACCGACGATTCGACGAATCAACTGTGTTATGTGGTACCTACCTACTTGCAGTTGCAGGTTTGTGGGTATTTTGTGGAATTCATCATCAGTCATCGCAAAACGAAAAGCAAGCCCTACGGCTCTTTCCTCCTGAGTCCTGGTGCCGACGTGAGGGAACATTATCATAGAAGTTGGTAAAAACAATATAAATTGTGTCAAATTAAATTCGATGGTCAAGAGTCAATAATTCACAAATATATGTATAATGTAGGTATAATTGTACAATAACATCATATGACGGCGGGACCTCGTCAAAATTTAACACCTTTATACGAAACCGCTTTTATAATCTCAATGATGAAATATCACATGCGATTACAAAATCAATAGAAGCATCTAAGAGGAGCATAATATGTACCTATACGAAAAAAACATTTGAATGTGGCCAGTCGACAAGCCTGAGTTTAAAATATTTAGGTGGATTTTGAATGATGTTTAAGCACACATATGTTATAAAATTGTTTATAGGTAAACCAGAATCTGATGGCAATTAGGGAAATCAAAATTTTGAGTGTGCAACCCTAGGGAAAATGGACTGAACGATCTTGATACTGCTTATTTTTTAGTTTGTTCTCAATATCATTAGTCACATTACATAAGTGGACAATACTGTACTTAATAATGAGATATCCACCTAATATTATGTAGGTACATACTTACATGTATAATATACATATTACTTTTATACAGGTAATACATAGTATTATTTACATATACCTATATTTGTATGTTCATTATCATTATGCCATGTGAAAATATCGATGCTGAATCGGTAGAAAACTAGAATGCTTATAATTTTTTATAAAATAAAATAACAATAAAATAAAACTATGTTTATTTTCGTAAGTATTAACAGAAACGCATTATTAAATTGACTTGTACAGCTTGGACTTGACGAATAGCCGTATTGGAAACTCCTGTAATAAGTTTTCATAAAATTATATTCCAATCAACTAACAATATTATAGTTACCTACATATTATAATATTTTTTAATTGAAAGTATCAAAGCGGGGAAGTCCAATTTACCAATAAAATCTTCTAAATTGAAAATTGTGATGTGTTTGACCCTTCTTCATCAAATAATTTTCTATACACATTATAAACAACACCTCTTGCGTGTGATCACAGCGGCTTTTTCGACATTTTCGAAGATTTTTTAGACAAAATCCTAAAAAATATTTATCAACTGCAAAAAAGACAAATAATTTGACAACCAATTTGATAGTTGTCAAATAAGTTGCCACATGAAAATCTTTTATTTCTTAAATATAAATATGCCATCAGATTCTGGTAGACCTATAAGTACCTTAATTTCATCAAATCGGCTCATTGGTTTATGTTTGAAGAATAGAGAGTCAAACAGACGGGTTCACTTTTGCATATTTTATATCAAAAGATAGGATATTATTTCTTCCGTCGTTTTAAACTTTACAAAAAAAAACACACTACATATTATAATGTTTATTATAAGTTTTACAAAATGCTTACACTTAATTATAAATATCAGAATTTCTTTAGTAGAAACTTATAAATACTTTGCACTTATCTATTAACGAAACATACAAGAATATTTCAAAAAGATATTATTATAAGTACCTACACATTAAGAAAACTGTATATGCAAATTTGAAGTTCAGTCAGCCAAAGTAATGATCATATTGCTACTGAAATCTTTTTATTTGGCTACAAATACAATCAATATCCATACTAATATTATAAACGCGAAAGTAACTCTGTCTGTCTGTTACTCAATCACGTCTAAACTACTGAACCAATTTTCATAAAATTTGTTATGGAGATATTTTGATGCCCAAGAAAGAACATAGGCGAATTTTTAAAATGACGCAATCCCGGAAATCGCACGGGAACGGGAACTATGCGGGTTTTTCTTTGACTGCGCAGGCGAAGCCGCGGCCGGAAACCTAGTATTTTATAGAACTGATAAACATTCACTTACATACTCATATTGTGCAATATCAACGAACAGTTACTTATTATTAGATGATCATGAACTAATTTATGTAAGGCAAAAACACAATTAAGAAGATTATTTTTAAATCCACACCCAAATATGTTGTTGTTTCCGAGATTGTAAGATACAAACTCACAAATAAAAAAATTGTTCTACTCCATTAATAAAAGCCTCCAATAGTATTTATTTATATATGTACCTATCTTCAAAACATAGACAATCATAATATTACCTTAGAATTCAGATTAATTACATTTTCATAGTTTGTATGTCTTTCGTGTTAGATTAACCCATTAGTGCATAACGTTCGATAAATCGGACGTCAATAAAATCGTTATTTTAGGAGTATTATATATTTTACTCAAGATTTATCTTTTTAAAACAGTAGTTGAATATATTTTCAAACGTGGCAGCACTGTTGTTATAAAATATATTAACGCGCATGTGAGACAGCTGTCAATTCGCAAAATGGCGGCACGCGTTCAAAATTCTTCGCGGCAAAGGTAAGATTATTTTGTGTTTTTATTATATTTTGTTTAGTGTTATGGGTGATAAATGGATATTTTGATTGCTAAACTATTCGACTATTTATTTTCAATGTTATTTGTACGTAGTCACTGTCATTTTGAATACTATGCTTGCGAATTTCGTACCGTCCGATTTATCGCACGTTATGCACGGTGGGCACTGCATGTGGTGTTTTTTGTTGAATTGTTACAGGTAACAAGTTCATGAAATATTATCTGCTTTGGAGTGTGAGGAGGTTGATGATTATACAGAAAATATAATTTACGTTGAGCCGCCCATCGATGCCGATTAGGTTACTGACGAAGACAGTGACAAAATCCGATGACGAGCATGGTGCGAACCTAACTCACTTAGGACGAGGACTGCTGCAAGCTAACTGCGAATTGCGACGTTTTCGAGGTGATAGCAATTTTTGTTCTCCATCAACGTCTACAACTCTTGGTTCAAATACGCGGCAATCGTCGAATGATCATTCTTTATCAAGTAGCGATAGCGAAGACGAGCAGCCCCTTTCTACTTTCATTACACATAACAAGTCTTCAAGTTCTGAACCCCCAACTAAAAAGAAAAAATCTACACATTGGACAAAAGACAAACCCGCTTTTATTTGTACTGAATATCGTTTACAGCCACCATCAGATGAAAGTAAAAGATGTCAAAATCCTCTGGACTACTTATGGCTGCACAAGAGAAACTGAGTCCTTATTCGTTTTTAGACGTTTCATAGCAAGAAGCTTACTTTCGTCACATGGCACACCACCACATCAAGGTCGCAAGCCAGTGAAACCATTATGTACATTGAGGTACGATGGTAAAGATCTGGCCCAAGGCTGGTCCCAATAAGAACTGAACGTCGGTGTGAAAACCAATGTGGAGGAAAAAGTAAATTTCAGTGTCAGAAATGTGATGTGGGTTTTCACCCGAAATGCCATATGGCATATCACATCATGCATTAAAATACGTTTATTTTCTGTTGCTTTTTATAATAAATTTCTTCATAAAATCCGTACTTTTATTCAACCTCTTTTTAACATCAATTGTGTCCGCCGTGCATAACATCCGATTTAACGGACGGGCTATAAAATCTGAACTTTTACATAAACTAAATATTTCATGTAATTTAATCGTTAAAGATACCCTAAAAGATGATATGTTACAGTGATCATAATGAAAAAGGCGTTAATAAACTTTATGCACTAATGGGTTAACAGTTGATATCTAATACCTTTAAATATTATTCAATATTACTAGAAAACTATTCTTTCTTTGTAATAGATTTATCAATTATCAAAAGCAAAACTTTGTCTCCAAGGGTGGTTACGGGTTACCATGATGTCTTGTAGCAGTATTTATTCCATTGTGAATTGATAGTGCTAGAAGATATAGCTCTGACACTTCTACTCTGGAATGAAAACTGCTTTAAAATACAGGTCGCGTCAAGTAAAAAGAACGCTGACGGTTAAGCTGCGCATTGGAGATTTATCGGTCTATTTGGTGTTATGAGGTGGTATAAGAATAACAAACGCCACGCCACGATTCGCGAGCCTAGTTCAAAAATAAAATAATCGGCACATAGCTTACGTGCAAAACTCGATCCATGCGCAAACACACCCCATCACTTTCATCCAGCGTTATTTTTACGTGACGCGTACTGTAATATCATAGTTACCAGAGGGGTTACAGTAGGCTTAAAACAGTACTATTTCCCATGTGGAAGAGCTTGACGGATCATCTAGAGTCCTCTCTTTCACACACTAGAATAACTACTGTTATAAAGTGTATCAGTTACGCCCCAGGTATTACAATACAAAAATTGTTACTTAGAACTGTTCATTTGTATTATTAGGATATACATAAAGTACCAACAAACACTGCAATCCTTTAGCCTTAGCTAATAGCCTATATTTTATAGCCTTATATTTGCAGCTATAGACCTTCACTTAGCACAAACACATAACAGTTCATCACCGATGGCACCAACCAACATGTTTCCTTTTCTATAACTGTGGCTTGACATCCTTTTCCATAATTGTCGCTGGGTTCTGCATATCAAGCTGACTCTGTGCTATATCGCTGAGTGCACCTTGAATTTTCTCAAGAAGTATTTCACCTTGGCGGACAACCTGGAAGTATAAAAAAACTTATTCTATACTTCAATTTCTATGACACAAATGCAACAAATTAATACACAGGTTTATTTGCTAAATTCTAATTCATAGATTCAGGTACCTCTTCCAATTGTTCAGCTGCTTCCTTATTTTCCGCCTCCAAACGTCTGAGACTCTGCACTTGAAGTTCTGTGGAGCTCTCTTCACTAGGCAAAGACTCAATGAGCGTGTCGATATCCTTAGCACAGCGAGAAATCAGTGTCGCGAATAACACAGCGTAATCCTCTTGACTCTGTTGTTGTTGTGGCGTTTGCGATCCGCTTCGGTCAAAACCAGGAAACTTACTAGGTGAAGAGAACTGCTGCAATATACCAATGCTGTTGCAAAAGTGCTCTGCTTGCTGAAATGAAAAGGAAACATTTAAAGCATGCGTCTAGGAACAGCATAGAATTTTGTATCATAGCTGCATACTTGGTTTATAGTATCCTGTAATTGGGTTAGACGATCTGCCATTTTATTGTTTGTTTAAATATTTAAATAGCTATGAACATTCAGCATTCAGCAATACTTTATTCCACATTTATTCAACACTGGGCACTGAATACTGATTCAAAAATAATCGCCACTTCCTTTCGTTTACAAAAATTTATGCGAATTCTGTCAAAGTGTCAAGGGTCAAAGCAGTGTGTCAAAACGTCTGAAATGTCAAATTTGACACAAGGCTATCTGATGTGTCAGAAACGTCAGAAGCAAGTTGCAAATAAGGAAAATTAATTTTAAAGCTACTGTTACACATGCTCTAAAATAGCATGCTTAAAACCGTGCTATTGAGTATGCTCAATACGAGCATGCTGATGTGCAGTTTACATTTGCTAGCAATAGGCATGCTAGTTTTAAGTCTGCTCCTGAATAAGCATGCTCAAAGCAGACATTCAAATACACATGCCATTTTATAGCGTGCTTCGTCGCCCCAGCGAGACATTTTGCGTGAAATTGTGCACGCGCACTTCACTTGTTGCGACCGACTGATCGATACTAGCATGCTCATTAAACAAACCTGTTTAGACGTGCTTGAAGCACGGCCCCTTCCACCCGCGCCGCAAGTAGCTTGCTCAAAAATCGCACGCCTGTTGATTTTTGAGCATGCTCGAAATAAGCATGCTTATTTTGAGCAAGGGCTTGGACACACGTGCTTGTAAGCAGCAAGTGCTCGGTTGAAGCATGCGGCGTGCTTGAAATAAGCATGTGTAACAGTACCTAAAGAAAAATACTGAACCGTCCCACTATAAACAAATTAAAATTTTAGAAATAATATAATAATAGGAAAATAATGTTAATAAAATGTATTAGTATGCAATGAATTATTTGATTTGATTTTTAATTAGGCTTTTTAGGAATAGCTAAATAAAAAAAATACCATTTTCATGCCATTTTCTTGAATTATTATTAGGACTTAAAATATGTTTTCAACTTCTTTACATATTACCTCAACTATTGTTTTTTATTAAGTAGGTAGTTAAAGAAACTTACCGGTTGAATACAAGACAACAAATATTGTGGTTAAATAAAATAAACAGAAAATAACTGTATAGTTTTTAATAATTGAATCAAGCAATAAACACTTATTGAATAAAATATCACAATTCAATAATCATTATTACATAATAATGTAAACATCACTCTTCATTCACAAGTAAACAAATATGATATTGCAAAACATAGTGAAGAAAACAATGTGTATGTAACAGAATTATAAATTTTGTATATAAAATCATACATAATACATAAGTAGGTACGGTCTACTATTATTTGCAAATTATTACTTACTTAGTGTGGTAGTAATAAAATGAATTATTACAGAAAGATGAAAATGAATAGCAGCAATACATTACAATTTAGGATTACATTGATGTTTTAGATAGGTAAATATATTTTTTTTTGTAATAAAAAAACACATATTTACTATTAATAATGCAGTTTAAAATCTTAATTATTATTTGTGTTTGGTTTCTAGAACAAGAAGCATTATGTTCATATAAATGAAAATATAATAAATAGTTATTTGGTAGCTATTGCTATTTTTGCACTTAATATATCCTTATGTATGCAAAAGTAATAATTCAATGATTTTATTAATACATAAGTAGGTAAAATGACTAGAATTAAATATTATAACAACAGCAGACCCGAAATTAAAAAATACATTAAATCAGATCGAAACATAATACAATACACATCACATAGATGTATCAAGTATGTACATACAATAGTGATAAAGAGCTAAGGAGAATAATTATCTACTCATTTCTAAACTTGATAATCATACAGACAAAATAATGTCAACACCGAAGGTAGAACTAATATTAGGTAGTTTCCAATTCAAATATTCATACCTAATTTCTTATTAAATGAAAATGAAAACAAGACCCTATATTATACAATGCTTAATTTTGTGAATAACTATTGGCAACCAATAACATTTTAAATTTTTTAACATGATTAAATACAATTTTATCTTATACTAATGACAAGCAAAACCTACTGTTTATTATTGCAATCACATTAATAAACCTCTGAGGTCTGTAAGGAACACAAAATGGCAAATATCGACAATAATTATTCAAAATTATCGATACTATGTGCTGTGCTACTCAAACATTCATAAAATTAGGCGAACTGGATAAAACATCATTTTGAAGTGAAACTTCTTTAGGTGCGTTGAGAGTAAAATTAAAGTCATGGCAATACCGTCATGTCATGGAGGAAGGCGACGATTTTGGTATCTTTCAATCTTGCCAAAGAAGTTTCATTTCTGACACTTGTGCTCAGCACAAACGCAGTTTTTTTCATAGAACATATGCTAGACCAAGTACATACCTACAATTATTGTAATATAAAATTATTGCTTTTCTTCACAAGCTGATTCAATTAAATATTGCTGATAGCACTTTACCTAATACAATAATATTTTAATATAATAATAAATATATCTCAAGTTTCTTTGGATATCTCATTTGTATTGAAATAAATAGAACTAAATTATTATAATATCTAAAAATTAAAATAAATATTTCTTATATACATTATAATGTAAAATTTGTGACTAGTTAAATTAGGATAAAGTACACAACACAATTTCGACCTTCAGTACAGTCTTTTAGTTATTAACATAGGGTTTTGGTATTTGAAATAGCTAAGATATTAAATAATATGTCACATGTTCATCTTGAAAGCACTCAAAATGTAATGCTAAAAAATATGGAATAGGTACTATAACAAGTCAAACTGCATTTTAATTGTGCAAATTTCCCCTTTGATTTCTGCTAGTCTTATTTAAGAAATTTAAATAAACTTTTTTAATATTTAGTTTAAATTAGCTTATGTTTGTGTTGAATGAACAAAAACATCACACAGACAAATGATTGAATATTTCTTTAACCCATTGAGCCCCAAGCCGCCCGATCGGTCCACAACACAATAGATTTTCTATTGTTTCTGTGATTCCGGGGCCTGAGTTACTAACTGTAATATTTTACAGAAATAGCTAAGTTATGCTAAGCTGAGTACAATATAATCTTTATTAAACATCTTTTATCTGATGTGCTTCAATATAAGAAAGCATGATTATATGTTCAATACTCAGTCTTTATATTTATTTACAAAGGATTAAATGATCTAAATGTTATCAAATATCAATTATAATAATACTGATTGGTGAGTACTAAAATTTTATTGTATTTTCTTCTTCATGACTGAGAGTGATTCCCCTACCTAAGTTACAACAAGCTTATTGCTACATATTTTCTGTGTATGAAAAATAGCTTATATTCTATTTATTGTGCAAAAACACCTAACATTTTTCTTAAATTTGATTCGGCTGGGAGTGCAAGAGCCCATTTACGTATGCCCACTAATAAAACCGAACTTAATACTAACACAGCCCCACATACAGAGTACTTGCTTGGAATTTCATCAAAGAACATCACTTGCCAGAGGAAAGCAAAAACTATATCAGCCGATCGAGCAATAGCCACAGGACCTGCCTGTTCCATTTGCAGTGACATAGTGAGCAGAATTTGTCCTAAATAACTAAATAAAGCTAGACATACAACCAAAAATCTCTCTGTTCCACAATTTGGCATACAAAGGATGCCAAAAATAAATGTATAAAATAAAGTCTGAAGTATTGCTATAGCACCAAAATTTGTCATTATTACAGAAAAATGTAAACCTTTAAGTACCCTTAATAGTACATAAGCATTAGCTCCAAATATTGTTGAAACAAATGCAGCCACAGCACCTCTCAAACTATTATAATTTGGGTTTGTTTCTACTTGGTCACTTCCAAACAGGAAGGGTGGATGAGTAATCAATATAACACCCAACAAAGTAAGAATTATGGAAATAGTATTCCATATACCACATGGCTCTTTTAGGAATACTCTAGCAAATAGTGCTACAAACACAGGTACAGAGAATACAATCACTGAGGCATCAGCCAGTGGCATATTTCGAAATGCGTAGAAACTTAACATTAGTCCCACTGTGCCAACAACTGATCGAAGTATAAGGAGAATTCTCTTACCTTCAGGAAATATAGGTTGTTCTGTATAAATTACTATTGGTATTGTCGGGAGTAAGACGCCAATAAATCGAAACATTGCGAGCTGCATTGGGTCGATGTTAACTAGACTTTTCACAATAACAGAACACAGCGAAAAGAATAGCGATGATAAGGTAGCAAGCAATAATCCCAGATACGGGCATCTTTTGATCAGCGGTCTTTTGTTTTCCAATAGATTGGGCAGAGTTTCATCACCACTTCCCGTCGATAGGTCCACGAGATGTTGCAGTTCCACATGCTCGGTCATAATTGCGATACCTGAAGCTGAGAGGATATAACATTTACATTCTTATTAAAATATATAATTCATCGTAGAGGACCGATACGTACAGTTATAATATTTTTTTATACCAGAAATATACTATTTCATATCTTCGTCATGATATTCTTATGTTATCGAACAGTACAAATTGAAATTGACTAAAAGTAAAAATACAATTCTAATTGCTTTTTGCAATATATTGATATTCACAACAGTGAACTGGACCATAGATAATAACTGGACCACCTGGCACTTGGCAGTCGGGACCACCGACCAGTGTGGACACTGGACACTCCACAGCTTAGGTATAATCTAAGCTCCACAGAATAGACAGCCGAGTGCCGACAGACAACCAATTACCAATAGAGAATTCGCCACTTATCAAGTCCCACGGCAAAACTAAGAACTAAATTTTACAGATAAAAAAAATATAATTGTTAGTAAAAAAGATCACGAGTTGCCACGCATGCAATATGATTTGAACCCTGCATAAAAAACATTATGTTCTCATCCTTGAATATAATTATTAATGTGTGTATGTCTACATGCACACACGTAAATTACCAATTGTATGTAATAATGGGCGCACTTTACTTATAAAGTAACTGATAAGAAACCATTATAGATAATAATAATATCGTAATTACCTATTGATCTCCATCTCATCATCCATCCATCATCTACGATACCCTTGCGTAAAATTAAGAAATAAGTATTCATACTGATACCATCTGATACCCAGCACGAACAATTAAGCAGAGTTTTCCGTATGTAACTTTTTTCACATCTATTTCCCGAACTCTGGGGACATTGAAAATAAATAATATTGGTAACATTATTTTGAGCGCCAGCAGCGCCCCGTCTTAAGGGACTCCTTTTGTGGCGCGTTTTTAGCATAGTTCCATAGAATACACGACATTTTAAAATAATCGTTGTTTTATTTCTTTGTGATGATGAAACAATAGAAACTTGTGCAAAAGCTATACACGTCGACATAGATATTACATCCAAGACCTATTTAAAAACTTCGAGTGCCTTGTAAGACTCGAGAACAGCTGAGCTGTTTGTAATGATTTTGGTCTTGTCATGATTGTCGTAGTCGGAAGCTTTAAATTGTAAGAAACTTATCTTAACCCACAACTTATAAGATAAGTAACGGGGGACACTTTCACCGGGTCGTCCAGTAACAAATAATAAAAAAAAATGAGGTAAAGCAACGGTTGGAATGGTCAAAAATTGGATGACCTTTTTTTTTGCAGTTGCTTTCTAGGAGTCCACCGATTTTAGTACTATTTTTTGTTTTTATTTTTTACTGGACAAAACTTTCATTTCTCACAGCCCTTAGGGAAGGAGCCGTGGGTACCTGCACTTACCTATTCATAATATCTATTATAATTTCTAAAACAGGCAGGCAGGCAGATACTTATATTATATTTTAAAGAAATAATGTAGCGCAACCTGACCTAGAAATGAATGTTTCTTTACCTATTGAATAAAAATCTTAGATAAAAAAGAAGGAAATTCATATTATAATAAATGAAGTCGGTTAATTAAAGTAGTAGAATAACATTTTACATGTCTGAAATTAAAGACTAGATACCTATAGGTACTATAACAATAATTATTATTGTTGGGCTTTTTCTTTAAAAGGTTTTTAGCTAAGGTTTTTAGATTCAAAAGAAGAAACAGCGTAAAATAATTCGAAATACAAAGAGGTTAAATGGGTTAAAAAGATTAATATATATAAATATTAAATACACACCTTGATCCTAATTATTAACAGGTATTACAAACGCGAAAGTTTGTGACGATAGGTACCTAGTTGGATGTTTGTTATTCTTTTACGTAAAACCTAGGTACTGAACCGATTACAATGAAATTTAGTAGTAGGTAGCTGAAGACCCAGAATAAGATATACTTAGGCTACTTTTTACCCGGAAATCCTAGAGGATCAGTATGTAGACTAGGCTAGGTATGCGGGTTTTTCTTTGAAAACGCAGACGAAGCCGCGGGCGGAAATCTAGTCTAGTCTAGAATAGTGCCTAAATCTAATATACAACTACAAGTTAAGTAAGTAGTTACCTACCTACCTACCTAACTAGATTAGGTTTCATGTTGTGCGTAGTTCTTGCATGAAAATAAATTGGCTTTTTTTTATCCATACTAAACTAAATGGTAACGATGAAACATACTTACCTTGAAAAAAATATAATTCTAAAAAATACTTGGATTAAGGATTGGAGACCAATCCTTAATCTAAGCTTGGGATACTTATGTTAACTCGGATAGCAAAGTATAAAAAAATAAAGATGAAAAATTAAAAATTGTACCTAACTATCATTTTCTACGGCCTATGTAGGTATTGCGTCTGGAAACTATTTTATTTATTGAAAGAATAAAATGTTTAAAACTTGTATTTATTTATTCAGACGAAATAATATAAATTACATAATAAATTATTTGCTACTATTTACATGAACATTAATAATTATTTCGAATCTTTTTATCACCGTTCTAACTAAAATAAGAACGTATGTTTATCTCTCTTGCACATTGTGTTAAAAATATTCGATCATTCAAAATGTTTATAAATATATATTTTTACGTTTATTTACGGTCTTTTTCATTTAATAAATTTTATATATTTAAATAACATATTATTTTGGCTATAAATATATAAATTCAATTTATAATTGCGTAATCCCACCGTAATCCATATAAAGAGAACAAGACGAATATAGGACGATAGCGATATACCGGTCTCTTTCACGCCAAGGTATTGATGCACAAATTGCTCAGTTCCCTACTCGTTTAGAATGCTTCGTACATGTCTATGTCTGTCTTTCTTGCGTACGTATAATTTTCGGAATATTCAGTAATATGTGAAAGTGATAATTACTTTACTCATTTTACTGTGGATGTGAAAAAGCAAACAATCAAATTGTGAAAGTAGTGAAGTTGTGTTTACTAGTGATATTTTTATAAAGACCTTGATAAAATAAGGACAATCGCAGTTGGTACAATCGCGCAATATGGCTGCCGAGAAGAAAGTGCAGAAATATAATTTCGATAAAATATGTCGCGCTTGTTTACAAGTGAAAAAGGATATGAGACCATTATTTGAACAGCTGACTGCAACGATGCTGATGGGGATATCAAAAGTGCAGGTGAGATGACGAATTGATAGGCATTTTGGGGCATATTGTTGTCTCTTTCGTACTCGTTGAAAAGTGTATCTTGCGCGACTGTATCACGCGTCGAGTCATCTTTGTTTAGAAATCATGGATAGCGTCATTTCAAGTTTCCCCAGTCCCCTTTGTGCATAATGTTCTAGGAATTCGATTGAGAAATATGCGTCTGTCCTTGTCTGATAAACGATATTGCGTAAGGCTTGAGTGAGATGCACAAAAAGGATTTTTATTATGTAGTCGACAGGTAGCAATGATGGGCGTTGTTAAAAGTCTGAAAATTCTAAATAAAAGTTTTAAAACCTAGGCACTAGAGTAAAGTTAACTTTCTCGTAGGTAGTTAGGTATTTTTTATTTATTAAAATGATTGATAAGTTTTTTGTGGTTTTTTTATATTAGGTATTATAATAGTAACTATTTACCTACGAAACAATGAATATTATTAAAAATGCATAATTAATTAATTATTATGTAATTTCACGTTATTTCTTAATTATTGAATACACGGTTTAACACGATTGACCAAGTTAAAATAAACTTAGTTACACTTATCAAAAAAAATTACTATACTTACAAGTAAACAAACTCAAGCAGAGTTTGTGAATATGGATGGATGTATGCATGTATGTTTGTTACTCTATCACGCGAAAATCGCTGAACGGATTGTAGGTATTGATACAACTTGCCAGTGATAAAGCATAGGTATGTACCTTATACCAGAATAACATAATATATGAGGAATATAAATTTTAGGTAGGTACTTACATGCATTTGCCATCGGATTCTTGAAACCACGCGGCGTAAACTCAAACTGAAACTAGGTAATTGTAGAATCCAAACTATAAACAATATATTATTTTGCAATAATATTCTTCATTGCCTACTTATGGTAAAAATACGTAAGTAAATAGGAACCTTGTTACCACTGCTCGAACGATGAAGGAAAACATCACGAGGAAACCGACATGTCGAAGTACCTATCAAAAAGTTCGACGCCATGTGACATCCGCCAACCCGCACTTGGCCAGCGTGGTGGATTATGGATTATGGCTTGTACCCAGGAGGCCCGTGTCCCAGCAGCGGGAACGTGTATGGGCCGATGATGATGATGATGATGAAGTAGGAACCTTATATACTTTTTGTTAAAATTACAATATAATTTAATCGTTAACATCAGGTTGCCATTGGAGACGGTCTACCTCACCAGCTATGCTTGCAATGCGTGCACCAAATATCAAGATGCCATGCCTTCAAGGAGCTGGTGGAAAGAAATGATGGGATACTGCGCGAACAGAAGCTGAAGGATGATGAGGAGCTGCAGAAGAATGAGGTTTGATGCTTGGAATTTTTTCTGGTAATGTAGAGCATTTGCTAAATTAGCACCAACAGTAGTCAATGTAACTTAAGATAATGCATAATTCAGGTACAGGTATAAAAAATAAAAATTTACAGATTGATTTTTTAATAATATAGCCAAGGGTTCAATACCTAAGGAAGCTTTGATGTGATTGCAGGCAGAGAAATCCCTAACAATATCCTGTTCAGAAACGGCGCCATACATCGAGTTTATTGAAGTCCAAAATCTGAATAGCAATCAGATACTAGAGGGCTTCTTTTCGGACACGTCGAGTCAAAACACTGTAGCTAACGTTACCCAAGAGATACTGCCGAAAGAAGACTTTGATATCGATAAGGTAATGTGGATTAAAAATTATAAAAATATTATGTTCCCGTAATTAGTGTCTGGCCATGATATTTAAAAGTTCCTTATATTTCTATAATCATATACTTACTGTTATTATTATTCACTAGACTTTTCATTTAATATTTTTCCGATATAGCGGGTTTTCATCCTAACTTACCGTACCTATCATGCTAATTTTATCACGCAGGATGCGGAAAATTGTTTTTGTTGTTATCCAGAATTTTGCCTCGCGTCCATCCGTGTGCCTTAAATAACAACGTATTACAATAAATACTAGCATTAAAAGGGCTCTGGCCAATAATTCGATATTTGTTTCGAAATCCGTAGAATATTTAAAACACCCTTAAGTAACTTCCACTGGTATGTTATCACATTTCGAATTATAAAACCCTATATTTTCCAACAAATTCTAGCTTCAACCACCGGCTCCAGTACCAACCGATACAAAAGAAGACAAAGGCTTCAATTCCGACGAAGAGAACTACCTCCAAATGGTGGTATTCCAAACCACGTGTGCGGTTGGTCCAGGGAGACATGTGTGCAACCTTTGTCACAAGGAGTTCAAACATGCGAGATGGTGGAAGCAGCATATGAGATCGCATACTAATTGGATTAAAGCGAATTGCAAGAAGCCGCCCAGTTGCCCGATTTGTGAGAGGACTTTTAAGGTTAGTTGGGAATTGGGATGTGCGATGAATTGATTCATTATATGAATGACTAGCTGCGCTCCGCGGTTTCACCCGCGTGGCTCCGCTTCTGTTGGTCTTAGCGTGATGATATATAGCCTATAGCCTTCCTCGATAAATGGGCTATCTGACACCGAAAGAATTTTTCAAATCGGACCAGTATAGTTTCTGAGATTAGCGTGTTCAAACAAACAAACAAACAATCAAACAAACTCTTCAGCTTTATAAAATTAGTATAGATTTATGGATAATAATAGAAATGAATACTGGAACTATTAATGAAATTGAATATCTTTTGATTGTACTTAAAGTTTTTTTAAGAATGTGTATGGAAAGTATAAGTTAACTTGGGTACAAAAATGCTTCATTTTGTTATTTATTTATTAGAAAACCAAATTTTGCGATGGGAAACCTTACGAGGTTTGTAGCAACGCTCACAGTCGCTTATACACCGTTTGTTATTCGCAAAGAGTTGTTGTTAGAGTCGACCTCTAAAAGCTCACTCGTGAAATAATTAGATCATTCGTAGTTTTACTATGCTACAGCAATGCTTAGTTACTGTCGTTATCTGATAGGAAGTAGTTTCAAATACCCACTCATCTCCTACATTCCTTTCTTATGAAATATTAATGATAGAACTCTACAATTTTATCGATAATTTACAGGGCCCAGGCATGTTAAAGATGCACATGCGCACCCACGAGCAACGACCGCCCAAACAGCCCACGTGTTCCGTCTGCCAACGGACCTTCCCCACCAAAACACTCCTCTATCGACACAGACAGACACACTTCGAGCAGAAAACCCACCAGTGTACGGTGTGCGAGAAACGCTTCTTTAGTGGCTACGCTTTAAGGTCGCATATGGCCCGGCACAGGGGAGAGAGACCGTATATATGCGCCGTGTGCTCGAAGACGTTCTATAATCCGACGGATTTGAAGGTAAGTTTGCGTAATGCCTTGCCATTTACTAAATTTGTCCTATTATTTTCCCACATTTTATATAGTAATTATTTATGGTGAAGTTATGATAACAGAGACTTAAGAAATCCGTGGGTAGAATTTAAATATATTCATTTAATGCACAATACAAATTACAAACGCTAATAAATAGAAGAAGTGGACAGTGTACCACATTTTAATTTACTAAACCGTTTGTCTTCTTCGTCTTTAATCCTGAAAGCTTCTTCGAATGCCTTTTTCGTCCGTTTCGATAAATAATCTGGAAACTCGATCTGAAAACGGATAATTAAATTCCCCTTTGCCTTATTCGGACACACGGGAACAGGTAGACCTTCATCTTCAATAATTTTCTCATAAGTGGGAGTTATAACATCTGTTATTTTGATGCGAAGTGTTCTATCATCCAATGTTTTGACTGTGATCATCAATCCACATAAAGCTTCTTGTAATGTGACTTTACGGATCATCAAAAGATCACTTAAACCTGATCTGACGAAATTTTCATGAGGTCTGTCTTCTGTTATAAATATAACGTCAGCTGGAATCCTAGTTGGGCCTTGATCGCCTTCCTCCTTGAAGCGAACTTCTGTATTTGGATATATTCCAGGTTTTATTGGAATCGACAATACCTTCTCTCTCAATTTTAACTCTGAACATGTTTCATCAGTGAAAACCAGTCTCTGTATCTTCATCTTTTTTAAACCACCTCTATAAATTTCTTCTAAAGACAATGCCAAAGGTCGAACTATGGTAGGGTCTTTCTCTTTGTAACCTTTACCAAGAGGGGAATCAAACATAGGTGGTGGGTCTTCATAGTAATCTAACAAGTTTGCGTAAGGATTGGTTGTTCCAAAGAACTCTTCGAATGTTCGTATCGGTTCTCCGTGATACGAATAAGGCTGTATATATTCATCAGGCCCAGGGACACCTTTTTTCAAACCTTCTTCTCCATACTGATCATATACCGCTCGATGTCTGTGATTAACCAGTACTTCGTATGCTTCAGCGATTAATGCGAAGATTCGTCTCATGTTTTCATCATTGTCGTATCTCTCTGGGTTATATTTTAACGCTAGTCGGCGATACGCCTTTTTGATTTCTAATTGATTGCAAGATCTCTTCACTCCAAGAATGCCATAGTAATCGAAGCCCATTTTGTGTATATTTTTCTGTAACAAAAATAAAACGTTTAATAAAATATCAGTCAATTTTTATTTGATTTTGACTTAAATTCGATTAATATGTCATGTGGGCATTACATTTCAAAAATTATTAATAATTACGTAAATAGGTTTCGTTTACCGATTAAAAACTTCTTGGGTTGTATTATAATCTTTAATATTTCTACTAAAAATATTTTTCGATTCACTTCTGTAGTTCGATCTTTCTTTGTTTCATTATTTCACTCTCACGTATAGGTACGCCTTATTACCAAAGTAAATTCTTATTGCTCATGCCTCTTGGTCAAAGGGTCATAACTTTCATATTACTATCATTATGTACATCATTATCATATTTCAGGTACATTTCCGTCTGCACACTGGTGAGAAACCATTAAAATGCTCAGAATGTAACAAAGCCTTCCGAAGACATTCAACACTGTGCCAACATATGAAGAAGCACAAAGGTATACGGAACCACGTGTGCAATATTTGCAATAAGGCTTTCTATGAAGTGTCGAAGCTGAACGCTCACATGCGGGTGCATACAGGTGAATATTGCTAAACTAGTGTCAATGCTAATTATTTTATTAGATTTAGTGTCGTAATTAGGATGAATATAATTTTTTTGGTAAAAATGGCCTACGTTCTGATGTTATATTATTGAAAGTTTGTTGAAAATTAGTTTTGTAGTTTTTGAGTTGTGCACTTTCGTGATAATGGTGTTCCGGTAAAATAATTTACTGAGTGAACTGAGTATCTATATATTTTCTATGTCATAAAATACAGCTTTAAAAAAAAAATCGTTCCATTGCCCGCTCAAGTAAAAATTGTTTATCGAGTAAAAATTGCCACTCAAGTAATTTTTTTTAAACCCTAGGCGAACGTCCCTTCGAATGTCAGTTCTGCGAGCGTCGTTTCGCTCAACAATCAGCGCTCATCTACCACAGACGCACGCATACAGGCGAGAAGCCGTACAATTGCAAGCTGTGCTCTGCCAAGTTTACAACTTCCTCGGCAAGGAATAACCACCTAATGACGCATACGGGGTTGAAGAAGTAAGTTATTTTTTCTTTTTTAGCTTTTGCATAGCTTCTATCGCGGGCCTTGAGCGCGGGGACCGAATCGAGACATTCCGTAACGAAGAAACCTCACACTCCCCACTCCGACGGGCGGAGGTGTGGCTTGAAGGCATAGCATGCAATAGCTTTACCGCGGCAGTCCCCGAGTGACACATGTCGTTTTTTTTGGGTATTGGCAATTTTTCTTAGGTGCCAGGATAATTGTGTCACTAATACCATAGAGCAAGTAATATAGTACTAATACTTAAGTGAGTCGTGGTCGCACGCACGACGGCCGTACAGCTTCTTTTGCATTGTTTTTTTTTTTTGGAAATTGAAAGGTCATTTTAGTCGGCATTAAATTTTTAGTCTGTAACTAATTTATTGAAGTGAAACTTCTTTATCGGGGTGGGAAAAAAAATAATGTAACATTTTTTCGTTACGCGTGACATTTTTCCGTCGTTACGCGCCATTTTTTCTTATACCTACCACGCGTGATTCGACGTATTTCTGTAAAGTTGCTTAAAGAAAATTATTTTTTGAAAAATAAGGTCATAAAGAAGTTTCACTTCTTACGTGTGTATACTAGTACACGCACACATTTTTTATTTATGTTTATTTATCTGTCCTGTTTTATTAATCTTACCTGTTTCAAACCACGAGTTAAGATATTCTTAATTAAGTTTTCTCAAAAAATAACATTTTTCGTATCTTTGTCACAGATTCGTGTGCCCAGTATGTCTCAAAGGCTGCTCTTCCCGTACGGAACTACGGGTACACTCAAGCAAGCACACGGGCGAGAAGCTGTTCGGCTGCGGGATCTGTTCGCAGCGGTTCAGCTCAGCGTCCTACCTCGCTGTGCACAAGCGGTACCATACCGCTGAGAAGAAGTACCAGTGCAATGTTTGCGGGAAAGGTAGGAAAAAGGCGGTTTTTTAACTCGGAATTAAAGGTCGAACAACCTATATATTTTTAATAGATTGATTGAAACTAAAATCGTGAAATCGTAAGGAGATAAATCGTGAACATAAAAGATTAACGAGAATGGATTGATGTAAGTCAGAATAAAAAATCAAAGTATTTTGTTGAACATAAGCAAAAAGATGGCAACATTCTACAGACCTACAGGCTATACTCCAAAATATATTATTAGAAATTTTGCCATAATAATGAAACAGTTTTATCCTTTCAAATACACTTGACGAATAACTTTACGAAATTATAAAAAAAAATCTCACACTCAAGCTCCTTTTTGCGGAGCACGCGTATAAAACCACAAGCTATATTCAAAACTAAATTAACATTATTGTCCACAGCATACATGGAGTCCAGTTCCTACAAAAAACACTTAAAAACGCACGAAACGGTGAAACAAGACGCGGAGAGTTCCACAGACAGTACACCCGTAGAGAAAAAAGAGGAGGATGAAGAAGAACAAAAACCACAAGAAACGGAACAGACTCAAGAAGTCACGGTGACTGAGAATGGCCAGAAGCGATATAAGTGTGGGTTGTGTGTGAAGAGCTATATGTATCTGCACAGCTTGAGGAAACACATGCTAACTCATGTGCAAATGTGCGTGTTCAACCCGGACGGCTCGGAGAAACTGTATGCTTTTAGGGTGAGTTTTTTTCGCCCAAAAATCATGAACTAATTTTATTGCGAGAGAGGTGCCAGAATAATTAATAAGTCCCAATGATGCATAGACAGAAATGTTTTCTGAATATTATTTATACCTACTCTTAAGCTTAATTAGTTGATTTTTAACGTGACAACGTCTTATAATTCGATAAAGCCGGCTGCACGCACGAAAAAACATGACTCATGCGGCGTTACCTCACTCTGACTCATCTGAGGCGTTCCATGTAAGGCTTGAAGTGCGAGCGAGAGCGCAGAACGAGCGACAAAGAAGCACAATCGGACGTTGTCACGTTCAACTATCGTCAGTAAACCGACTTTACAGACAACCAATGTTTTTTATTTCTACCAGCTCTATTGCATAATTTTTTATCGGTATCATGTGTTTATACAGTTCTCTCAAGTCTCATATATTGTGAATGAGTTAATCATATAAATCTTATAATTCTCATCCAGAATCAACAGCAGCAAATTGTCCAAAACGTCCAAGACCAACAACAACAGCAGCAACAGCAACAACAACAGCAGCAACAACAGCAACAACAGCAGCAGCAACAGCAACAACACCACCAACTACAAGTGCAGTTACAGCCGCAGCAACAAGTGCAACAGTTGCAGCAACAAGTTGTACAAGTGGGCAGTGTGCAACAACTCGCCGTGCCTATACATCAACATGTGCAGGTAATTAACAACAACCGCAACACAACCAGTTAAAATAAGTGCAGTTACAGCCGCAGCAACAAGTGCAACAGTTGCAGCAACAAGTTGTACAAGTGGGCAACGTGCAACAACTCACTGTGTGCAAGTAATTATGAATGTGTTAAATATTTTAGTAGGGAATAAGATTTTATTGGTTAAAAGCAATGTAGTCCAAATTACTATTGATTTTAAAAAGCGATGACTATGGAATAAATATTTGGTAATTGTTATTATATACTTAAACATTTAATTATGTCTTAAAATTTATGAGTTAATAATGTCTATTATTTATTCCAATAAAAATTCTAATTACTTACTTATATTTTTAATTGCAGAACGTCCAACAACAATATCCTGTGATATCTTCAGTACAATCTTTACAATTACAACAAACACATCAACATATTAACTCTGTAAGTATATTATGTTATGAAACATATTATATTTTATAATTTACTAGCTGTTCCCGCGGTTTCACCCGCATTTCTCAGCTCCCGTTGGTCTTAGCGTGATGATATATAGCCTATAAGCCTTCCTCGATAAATGGGCTATCTAACACCGAAAGAATTTTTCAAATCTTACTGGTCAGGTTCCCGAGATTAGCGCGTTCAAACTAACTCTTCAGCTTTAAAATATTAGTATAGACATGTATAGATAAGGAACATAGAATGTGTAGTGTTTAATACTTTGTGTTCTTATGCTTGTATAAAAAAAAGACGTGTTGCACTCGGGGACTGCCGCGGTAAAGCTATTGCATGCTATGCCTTCAAGCCACACCTCCGTCCGTCGGAGTGGGGAGCGTGAGGTTTTTTCGTTACGGAATTTCTCGATTCGGTCCCCGCGCTCAAGGCCCGCGATGCTATATGCAAGAGCTATGCAATAGCTTAAAAATACTTGCTGACAATTTGTATGAATAATGTCAATGACCTATTATACTAGTAGACGCGGCATACGCCAACATCATTGCACTAAAAAACAGCGTAATTAATACATACCTACTTACTAACGCATTATCACCAATACAGTTTTTCTCTCTTTCACTCTCACGCACGAGACATAATACATGTCTCACTCATGTACTTCGTAATAACAACTGCCGATTAAAATACAAAAAGAACGTCCAGCCACGACGCTGAATGGTGCGTGACTAAGTGAAACTCGGGCACTTAGCTGAGTTTTTTCTTGCCAAAATAGAGAGCGGGTAACGTATCTAGCTCTTTTATATAATATCATAGAATAATGTATGATTTTTTGTAAATATATCTTTTGTTACAGCAGCCCCAACAACTTCAAGTACAAACAATACAAATACATCCGCAGCAACAGCCTATACAAATCCATGTAAGTATATTTTGTATTCATAATTTATTTTATAAAATATGTATTGTATTCTGTATTTTTATATGTGTGTATTAAAGAAAATAACAATAAAGTCTAACTTGCAATCTATTTAAACCGGTTCATAGACCTATAGTTTTATAGTCTTACTTAATGAATAGACATTTGCCGAATACTATTTTATTTCTAATAATTTTGCATTTCATATTAAGGCTCAGTCAACTGTTTTTTTAAACTACAACATAAATAATTAAAGAGGTATTTTTAATTCTTTCTTTTTTATTTCAGGCTGTTGGTGTACAACAGGTGCAACAAGAACAATTACATGTTGCTACTTCTACTTGCCAGACCATGTTGCCCAATATCTTACAGGTAAATAAAAATATGTAGAAATAATTTAACCACATACAAAGTTAAGTATTTCTTTGTCTAGTACTTATTATTTAAACAAAAAATGTAGCAAGTAATCTATACTAATATTATAAAGCTGAAGAGTTTGGTTGTTCGTTTGTTTGTTTGAACGCGCTAATTTTGGGAACTACTGGTCCGATTTGAAAAAATTTTTCGGTGTTAGATAGCCCATTTATCAAGGAAGGCTATATAGCATCACGCTAAGACCATCAGGAGCGGAGCAATGCGGGTGAAACCGCGGGGAACAACTATTTTTAAATAAAAGAATAGACTTTTTTTGTTACCAATTTCTTGAAATCTAAATAACGTTAAATTCTGATTATGAAATTATGATTTAAACTTTACTAGAATTACGAATCTATACCATTAATTATTATTCTATACATTTTTCCTTTACTTCGTCCTCCCTTACAAAATGCAATTTTAATTTTAACACAAGCTCCGAGAAATCTTTCTTTACTATTATTAATTATTCAATTATTTTAGCTCCAGCCAGCAACAGTAGTATCAGGTTTGGGTCAACAAGACCTGTCTAGCGTGGCTCATAGAATTATACTGCAACAACCTACAGGAACACATCCAGCCGTTTATACCATACATCACTAATGCCTTTTAATAAATTTGTATTCTAGTATCTTGGTGTTTTATTAAATCCTCTGCTTTGAAAAATGGTCACAGTACCTACAGTCATACAGTGTTACAAAGTTACAGGCAAGGTTACGGCAAAAATAGGTTGGAAACCCGCCTTTAGATTTTTTCTATATTAAAAATTAAATAGGTATTTTAATGCTATAAATATGTAAACACTATCAGTGCTATCAAATTACTTTACTATACATAAAATGTTCATTAAGTCTTATGTGATACTAGCTTCCGCCCGCGACTCCGTCCGCGCGGATGTCGGTCTTCGCGTGGATGGTTTATTTTTCCATTTTGAGTAACTCTGACAATGACATCTTATAAATATCTATTGGACCCAATACGGCTAGGCCTATAATAATACGCAACGTGTGTTCGCGGTTCTACAGAACAACGTCTATGGATCCGAAACATGAAGATTATTTTTTTTCTACGTATTTTTCCAGGATAAAAAGTATCCTATTTTACGCCCAGGATAAAAAGGTATAATTATTATACCAAGTTTCATCGAAATCGAACTGTTAGTTTTCACGTGATGTCTTCACATACAGACAGACAGACAGACAAAAATTTTTTTAATCACATATTTGGGTTTGGTATCGATCCAGTAACACCCCCTGCTATTTATTTTTTTAATATTTTCAATGTACAGAATTGGGTCTACAGATTTATTATATGTATAGATTTTAATCTCTATCACCTATGAAGGATAAGTACCTATCAATAATTTAGTTTCATCAAATGACATTCAGTAGATTTTGCGATAGAGTAACCTTCCATCACTACAAACTTTCGCAATGATAAAAATAGGAAGCAAGATTAGGCTGTGTACAAGTCATACTACATACTTGACCATGCCTACATAATTATGAAATAATATAAATGTATATGATATGAACACTAATTAGATGATAGTACATAACTTTGTTACATATAACATAATATACCTACTCGGTAGGTAATAGGTATACATTCAAACTCAAACTCAAACATTCATTTATTCAATTAGACTACTATTTAGTAGCACTTTCGAATCGTCATTACATAGGTAAGTATTTTTAACATTTACCACCGATTCGGAAAGCAGTATCTATGGAGAAGAATCGGCAAGAAACTCCATAGTTGCTCTTTTAACATCATGTAAATATTACAATATATGAAACTTATATCTAACTACATAATATATCATAATATGCCAATGAACTGTCTTGTGGTTTTTACGCGACAACCCTCCATGGGTTTTTATAGTCCATAATATACCTATTCCTGAATACTGTAGTACGCTCTCTGAACTAATACATTTTTTATATAAGTTTTAAATTTAGAACTAAGTACTAAACTCTTTAATATTGTGAGGAATTCTATTGTAAAAGCGTATACCTTGACCCATAAATGAATTTTTAACTTTAGCTAATCGGAAAAATGGCATTTCAATTCTATTCCTGTTCCTTGTGCCATATTAATCGTGTCTATCTCCTACTCTTGTGTGTAAGTCGGAGCTTTTGTGTACATGCAAAATATTATTAAATATATACTGTGATGGTACAGTAAGGATACCAGTATTCTTAAAATGATCTCTTAGTGAATCCCGAGCACGTAAATTATATATAGAGCGAATGGCTCTTTTCTGTAAGATAAATATAGTTTCTATATCTGCAGCCCTGCCCCACAGTAGAATTCCATAGGACATAATGCTATGAAAGTAGCTGAAATAAACCAATCTAGCCGTATCTTCATCGGTGAGTTGCCTTATTTTTCGGACTGCATATGCAGCTGAACTGAGCTTACCTGCAGCGGTGTTGACATGGGCTCCCCACTGTAGTTTCTCGTCCAATGTTAACCCTAGAAATACAGTAGACTCAGTAGGATGCAATACCTCCCCGTTCAAGGTAATATCTCTGTTCAACTTTTTTACGTTAGGAAGTAAAAATTCAACACAAGTGGTTTTTTTGGCATTTAATAATAAATTATTGGCAGTAAACCATTCAGATATGTGTAAAAGAGCACTGTTCACTTCGTCAACATTTGGGTCATGCCTATCCACATTAAAAATTCGAAATATTTTTGCACATAGAAGCTTAGATTTCAAAATAGGTAAGTGGAAGAAGTCAGTAGCCGCGAGGCATCCGCGACTTCGAATGTTATAATCAGTTCAAGAAAATCAATTTTTAAAAATGTAAATAAATGACCGATTAATATATCCCATTAAATAAACGTTTTTTTAGTGCCTAACTTTGCATATTTTTAAATTATTTTAAGATCATTGAATAAATGGTTTATAATTTATATTATGCTTAAACTTCATGCAAAGTTCATCGCAGTAGTTTAGAGGCTACATCCTACCTACTAATATTATAAATGTAAAAGTTTGTGAGGATGTGTGTGTGTTTGTTACTCTTTCACGTAAATACTACTCAACCAATTGCAATGAAATTTAGTACACATATAGATGGTAACTTGTATTAACACGTAGGATAGGTTTCATCCAGGAAATCCCACCGGAACGGGAACTATGCGGGTTTTTCTTTTAAAACGCAGGCGAAGCTGGGGGCGGAAAACTAGTGTATTATAATAGCGAAGCGCAGCAATATCCCCTTATCGCCGCCTAGCGAACGCACTGCAACTTTAAATGCACTTAAAAATAAATTTAAAGTATGCGGATTCAAAGTTTATTACATTATTCAGTCATTAATTTATTTAAAAATTGCTTTCTTAATTACATTTGAAATTGCAGATGCCTCGCACTTACTGACATCTTCAAAGACCTGTATTATGAAAACTAAGCTTCTAAATGCAAAAATATTTCGTATAGGTACATACCGAGGATATGTACAAGTGTAACATACTATATATAACCGAAATCTGAAACCTGACCCGGAAATCTGTGTCCGCTTCGCGTGATTACCCACAGTCATACCTACACAACTTTTTATGGTTGCTTGTGTGTGTAAGGCATTTCCCTGATCAACAGATTTTACGAGTACTCTATCTACCTCAAACTCTACTTAACTGAGATTTATGTTTATCTGGGATAATAAGTCACGAGAACTAAGTAACATTGTTATCCCATCTAAATGCTTACTTCCCTCTTGTTATAATATTATAACCATGTATTTAGGTAATGTGGTGCGGAAAAGGAAATAAAACACAGTAGGTAGGCACTTAAAATTTAATTTATTTACTATTATTAAGTGTCAATAATTAAAACACAATTGTTGTTTTTGTGCCCTTACCTTAATCTTAAAAACACCTACATTGGCACTATTATCATTGTAAAATTAAAATTATCAATTATCTCCATACCAAATCAAATAAAAATAGTGGTCCAGCACATAAACAATTAAATATTTTTTATATAAAGTATCAAAAAAATAATCAGTTGAATTAATTGGAAATTCATACAAGATTCAAGAATTCAAGTTTTTTTATGTATAAATTAATAAGTTTAATGTTGTATCTTATAACTTTTTGTTTATAAAAGCACAAGTACAAACCCTTTTATAATGCAGCACGTCAAATGTATTTAATAACAATATATATTTTGTTGAGAGCTTATGTGTTGTCGCAGAGAAACCAGAATAATACTTATAATATTTACGAGACAAACCAAATTTAATATGTAGTATTTTAAGAGCCCATTTTAAAAACCAACATCACAATTCACTTGATTAACCAAAACTATTATTTTAAAATATCATCATAATTTGTGAGATACTCAATCGGAAATTATAAAATGCAAAGGCACCACAGTGTTTTGATAAACTACATAATATTAACTATAAATACATAATAAAACATTGTATTAATCTTATTTTAAGGTAATCATCAGATAATTACATTTTGTTGGTTATTATAAATGAGCAGTTACCTTTTGAAGCAAACTGTAAAAACCCTTGTCCATAATTTATTTGTCTCATAAAAAATATAAATAACAATCCAGTGAGATTATACATGAAAATATATTGACAAAATTGTTTCAGTGTCATAATAAATGGAGATTTTTAGTTGCATCTCTTATGAAGTTAGAAATCCCATCAAAAAAGCTATAAAACTCCTCAAACAATGACACTAGTTCAGACAGACATAATTACGACAATATCCAGACAAATAATTAAATTTGCCAATGTCATAAACAAGTCCTATCAAATTAAGATACTTCAACTAACTATGATACCTAGTCCAATTTCAATTAACCATATGCATTCACAATCACTCACGATACATTATCGCATTCCCCGTTTCACTATTCCACTAAAATAAGTTTGCAAACTGAAAAGAATTTCCTACATTACCAGTCTAACCTATCCTTGCGGAGATAATTTAGGTCATTTGAACTTAACCTAGACTTTACTGTCGCTTGCTTGTTGACATGTATTGCATATAAATGATATTATATACCATATTTATGTAAGCCTGAGCGTCAAGGATAGTTTAAACCAGACTGACCATATTTTTACACAGGAGCAACAGAGATAGTTACACCAGATTAACATAAAAAATTCTTCACAGTCACACTTCACACAGGCACTACACTTCACTTTAACACTACATCACACAGTGGCAACTGGTTCAGCGCCCGCTTGCTTCACATAAGCCTCGGTCACTGTGAGGCCGGGGGGCAGAGTCACGTCTCTGAAGTAGCGGTGTCGCTTCGCGTCTCGCGCTGTGATGCGCCTGCACGGGTCGTAGACGAGCATCTTTTGGAGCAGATCCATGCCCACTTCGTCGAGGTTTTGTACCTGAAAGAGGAGAATAAGAATTAGTAATCTATACTCATATTATGAAGCTGAAGCTGTTATTTGTTTGTTTGAACACACTAATCTAAGGAACTACTGGTCCGATTTGAAAATTCTTTCAGTGTTGGATAGCCCATTTATTTAGGAAGGTTGTAAGGCTATATCATCACGCTAAGACCAACAGGAGCGGAGCAATTTGGGTGAAACCGCGGGGCACAGCTAGTAATAACATAAATGCAAACGTTTGCTAGGATGGATGGATGTTTGTTACTCCTACATGAAAAAACTGCATTTCAACAAAATTTTACACTACACATGAGTCATAGAAATACTTCAGGTGAACCGCAGGGCACTTGTGATTAATAAATACTACCTCTTGCTATTATGATAATAAGTTAAAGATTTCATTTCTCAGTTAAAAACTTTTGTTCCCAATCAAATCATATCTATGTCCTTAGCTCCTACAAACATCAGTAATTGAAAACATTCCATTTTCAGAGACACCCTGTGCTACATACACACCTAGTAAATAATAACCACTACTGCTAAAAGTAGAATATATTTTATAAAATAAATGAAACATACATGATTATGAAGATTGAATGTTGTCCAGTTGGGGAAAGTGGGCTTGTAATCAGGCAGAGATGAAACTCCCGGCCAAATTTCTTCTGTCGGAGTCCTTAGCATTCTGTTATAAGAAATAATAAACACTTTAGAACCTTTCACTGAAATAAATATAAAATTATACCATTAAAATAAAAAAAGTGTGCGTGTACACACATAAGAAGTGAAACTTCTTTGACCTTATTTTTCAAAAAATAATTTACTATATGCAACTTTACAGAAATACGTCGAATCACGCGTGGTAGGAATAAGAAAAAGATGGCGCGCAACGGAAGAATGTCACGCGTAACGAAAAAATGTTACACAACATTTTTTTCCAACCCCGATAAAGAAGTTTCACTTCATTAAAATTTGTACCCTTTAATTTTTCATGTTAATCTTAAATTAGAGCTATCTATTGAATTATATAGACTACCATCACGTACGTCGTTACGTCAGATGTCGTGTTAAAGAAGTTACATTTCAATCGATTTAACCTGAAAATACGGAAGAGTTGATCAATCTCCGAGTCACCCTGGAACAGTGGTTTCTTGGAGGACATCTCTGAGAAGATACACCCAATGGACCACATGTCAATGGGACAGGAATATCTGAAAGTGAATAAAAATATATACTTACATTATTTATTTGGTAGTAAAACAAACAAAAATCAATGTCTTGTGTTTTTGTTTATCCATACTTAATATGTATAATAAATGCGAAAGTAACTCTGTCTGTATGTCTGTTACTCAATCACGCCTTAACTACAGAACCAATTTTCATGAAATTTGTTATGGAGTTATTTTGATACCCGAGAAAGAACATAGGCTACTTTGTATCCCGGGAAAATGACGCGATTCCGGAAATCTTTAATGTAACAAGAACAATTATTATTAGTTTTAAAAGTTTAAAAAATCATATTACAACTTGGGATAAATACTTACATCCTCAACAGCTGTTGGTTACTTTTATCAAGATCTACACTACAAATTAATAATTACCTCTGTCCCCCGAGCAGCACTTCGGGAGCTCTGTACCACAGCGTGACTACTTCGTGCGTGTACACTCGCACCGGCACGCCGAATGTACGCCCCAGACCAAAGTCCGCTACCTGAAATAGTAAAAAATGAAATTATATTAAACTAGCACCCCTGCTTCGCCAGCGTTATCATATAAAAACCCGCATAGTTCCCGTTCCCGTGGGATTTCCGGGATAAAACCTATCCTATGTGTTAATCCAAGTTACCCTCTATTAATGTGTGTGCTAAATTTCATTGTAATTGGTTCAGTAGTATTTGCGTTTTGTTATGTAAAAGTAAGTAATATACACAAAATAAGGAAAATCAAATACATTTTAGTGATTTTACTTTACATTATTTTTTGGATACCGTACAGCCGTGTGTAAGCGAGAGGGAATGATAAGCGCCGCCATTTAAGATTATACAAATAGAATTCTATTTTACCTTAATAATACCAGTCTTGTCAATGAGCAAGTTTTGTGGCTTGAGATCACGATGCAGGATGCGACGTTGATGGCAGTACAGGATAGCACTGTTTATCTGGTATAAGTAGCTCTTCACGGTCAATGGGTCCATGAACTGGATAACATTATAAATATAATTGTTTTTATCAAGCTATTCCTCTGTATGTGTCATGACTTTGACTAAAGATGTTGGAAATTTTATTTAAATTATGCAGTACTACAGTTAACCTTATAGCTTTAAAATCTATATGTCAAAAGAAACACACTTTGACTTGTAGACACCATTGCAGGGGTAACAGTTAAACTAAACAAAAAAGGCTTACTAGCCTAATAATTTATAATGTACTCATCATAAATTATTAAAATAGAAGTGACATGAATTTTCCCCAAAGTAATAGAAGATTTAACTTTATCAATTATTTTAAACCTAGCACCAAATATGTGTGGTGGGCGGTGGCTTAAATATAACAACCACATTGCACTCATATTACAATAGTAAGATGACATAAGAAGCAGAAGCAATTATACAATACACTTTTTGTTTATAATATGTAAAATACCTACTAAAATGTTCATACTTTGCCTGATCCCAATGAATCCATGTATTTTTTGAGATCCATGGAAAGAAACTCAAAAATTAAATACAGCTTATTCTCTTCCATGAGAACATCTTCTAATTTCACAATATTTGGGTGGTTCAATTCTTTGAGCAAAGAAATTTCTCTGTAAAAGAGGTTATGTATCAAACATAAAAGGGAAAATAAATAATTAAATAAGCACTAACTATAATTCTAAATTAAATTTATGATAGATTCATTTAACACAATATATAAATCATTCAATTAATTTATGGTAGGTAGTTGCAAGTTCAAAACTTTCAATCAATTTCATTATGTATATTAATCAATTTATCATTAGATTATTTAAAAAGAAAGTAAATTATTTCTATACAATTTAACAATTCTACAAAACCTATTAAATTTACCTTATAGCTGTAGAAGGTACACCTTCGTCTTCCGATTCCAATCGTATTTTCTTCATAGCCACATACTGTCCTGTTATTTTGTTTTTACCTTTGTACACAACACCGTAAGTACCTTCACCGATCTTTTCTATTTTCATGAAATCATCCATTTTAATGTTTGAATTTTGTTACAATCTCAAATAACAATGTGAAGGCAATTTCTGCAAAAGACGACAGCGTGTTAGTCAATTCATTGAGCGTGTTTGTTTGTGAATTCATTTGATTCGGCTTATTATTACGTTTACTTACACTAATAATGAGGTTATTTGAGAAAAACTAGAGAAAAAACATCAATTACCAGTGTTTTGTAATTAAAAAAAAAATGAAAGTAAGGTACGCGTTTACGGTTTGTTTCTAACGAATAACGAATTTTAAACGTTAAGTTTTCAAAATTCTGACATATTTGATGACAACAGTTTTTTTTTTAATAATTTATTCATAACCATGGATACAAGTCCTTCAGTCGCAATCTTAAAGTAATATACCTGATGACAACAGTCAATTTTTAATATTGCCATGATTCTACATTTGATAGGTAATTGAAAAATTTTGGCACAATTTTAATCTAATTAAAACAAATTATTCAAAAAAGATGATATTTATAGGAAACATATTTTTGTATTAGTCACTTAAAAAGCTTTATATTGTACATAGCTGTGATCGGTCACGTCCATTTGAATTATTACGTCAGTTTTTCTTAAACAAACAAGCAAACAAACTAAATAATTATGTGAAAGTCTTTTAGAATTTTCCACACTCGCATAAATTCACCCAAAATCACCTCATGATTCACGATTATTGTTGTAAAAAAAGAAAAAATAATAATAATTTATTCTCTGTGCACAACAATAAAAAAATGTCATGTGTCATAATTTGACATGTTATGTCAATTGTCAAAAAATTGTCATATGTGGAGGTGCGGCGATATGCTACGTTGAACTGTGTGGCGATCATATTCATTGAATATATTTTAATTTTTGTTAATAAGAACAAAGTATAATTAGGCTTGTGTTTAAATTGTTCTTGTTAACAATTTCATAATGCCGGATTTAGAAAAATTGTCTCTAGGCAAGTAAATTTTATTTCACGTTAACCTATTTTTGCAAATTTAACCATACTGCGGTATATTATATGCATTCTATTGAATTTTTAGAGGCCATATACACATCGGAGAAAAGGGGAAACGACGAGACTGGCGATGGATCTGAAGAAAGTCCATATAAAACAATATTGCAGGCAATGCGCCACGCCGGAAAAGAGCCTTTTCCTACGATTTATGTAGATTCAAAAGATGAAGGTAAAACGTATGACGTTGCTGCTAAGTCACAATTAAAGAAGGTACAGAAAATTTGGGTGAGAGAGAACTACAAAGCAGCTGATAAAGCAAAGGCTGAAGAGGAAAGCAGTGACAAAAGGCAACAAAACCTTGATGAAGCTAAAAAAATTGTCATTCAACAAGATCCAAGCCTTCCTGAAGCTGTTTCAGTTAGAATAAATACAAGTTAGTATATTTATTTCATCAATTTTAACATCTGTCTAAAAAAAATTAAACTATATGAAAATAGCATCTCAAATAAATCTATTAGTGATGTCATAGCTTTAATTCTTGCATCATTATCAATGTCAACAAATTGCACTATTGCAGTTATTGTTATCAATACATAATAGTTATAGCTATAATGTATTCAATACTATTTTGAAGTGTAATTGGGTAAATCTTAAGTAACTTTAAATAAACGAAAGGCTACTGCTCTAATTAAAAAAAAAACATACCACACTTTCTAGTCTCATATTGGGTACTAATATAAATAAATTTTGCAGCAAAAGATTACCGCGGCAAGAGAATATGCGTCAAAGGCTGGGTGCATAGACTGAGGAGGCAAGGCAAGTCGCTCACCTTCCTAACCCTGCGTGATGGTACCGGCTATTTGCAGTGTGTGCTGCATGGCCTACTCTGCCAGACTTATAATGCCCTGGTACTTTCAACTGAGTCTTCTGTTGTTTTGTATGGGTCATTGGAAGCGGTGCCTGAGGGCAAAACTGTAAGTATCTTCTGTATAATATTTGGTTAGGAATAATAGGTTGTTTCAATGTTGATTTTTTTAGTTATTATTTTCTCTGCCACTTCTATGAAAGTCAAAGTTCCAAATTATAAAATTCAGTCAATGTTTGTCCCTTTTGACTTTTAACAGGAAAACAATAAAATTATATTATTCATTTTTTAACTTTAATTTGTAAGATTTTGATAGTTATAGGTGTCCAATTGCATTTAATACGGGACTAGCGAAACTTAAGCGTCTGTGTAATGGCCATTTCACAGTACCTTGCGAAACAATACTGACAAGGACGCAACTATTCCATCTATCTATGTGCTAGAGTGAGATATATCATATGCGAAAACCTGCCATACTACTGACAGTTTTTTCGTTGTTTCGCTGCCGCACGCGAATGCGTCGGTGTACTAAGGGTGTTAAGCCTGAAATTCAAATTATTAATCATTCAAGGCACCAGGAGGTCATGAATTGACAGTAGACTACTGGGAGTTGATTGGTCTTGCACCCCCCGGTGGAGCTGATGCTATCCTCAATGAGGAGGCGCATCCTGATGTTCAGCTGGATAACAGGTGACTTAATTTGACTTATATTCCGTGCTGATAATTTTTAACTGTGGCATTTATTTATTTGTGTTTAATTTTAGGAACAAATAAAGATGCATATTATATCGACTAAGATAAATTAATAGCCACAATTATATTTCTCTTCAGATCATTTAATTTTACTTCTTTTCCCCATTGAAGGTCATTTATGAACAGTTGTTTAAATACAATACCAACACTTTATTTATCTTCTTCATTGTTAAGGTACCTAATACTTGAATGAATGTATATGTGAAAAAAACTATGAAATTAAGTACAATTTTAATTATCAACACAATCTTTTGGCCTAATCTAACGAATTATATCCTAGTTTTGTATTTAAACATCTTTTGTGTAATATGGCAGTTGTAACCAATGTATCAATAATCAAATGCTGTTAGATGCATTATAAAATTCGTAGTGCAATATGTAATTCGTAACCAATCTCAAAAGAAAAATTAAGAAGGTTAGGTGAAATGCATTTAACCTTTTAGCGTATTATGTCGTTCTCATCCAGCATGATGAAAGTTTTGCTAGGTAAATTTTGAATTGTTTTGTGTAATGTCTTGGCGATAATTTACCGGCTTTTAAAACATTTTAATTTTCGTGTAGGCACATAATGATCCGTGGGGAGAACACGTCGAAAGTGCTACGTGCTCGCGCCGCGGTGACTCGTGCGTTCCGCGAGCACTTCGCTGCGCGCGGCTACACCGAGGTGACGCCGCCCACGCTCGTGCAGACGCAGTGCGAGGGCGGCAGCACGCTCTTCAAGTTCAGCTACTTCGGGTGAGTGGGGGGGGGGGGTGTAGTTATACAGTGACGTCACACCGCGCGGCTACACCGAGGTGACGCCGCCCCCGCTCGTGCAGACGCAGTGCGAGGGCGGCAGCACGCTCTTCAAGTTCAGCTACTTCGGGTGAGTGGGGGGGGGGGGGGTAGTTATACAGTGACGTCACACCGCGCGGCTACACCGAGGTGACGCCGCCCACGCTCGTGCAGACGCAGTGCGAGGGCGGCAGCACGCTCTTCAAGTTCAGCTACTTCGGGTGAGTGGGGGGGGGGGGGGGTAGTTATACAGTGACGTCACACCGCGCGGCTACACCGAGGTGACGCCGCCCACGCTCGTGCAGACGCAGTGCGAGGGCGGCAGCACGCTCTTCAAGTTCAGCTACTTCGGGTGAGTGGGGGGGGGGGGTGTAGTTATACAGTGACGTCACACCGCGCGGCTACACCGAGGTGACGCCGCCCACGCTCGTGCAGACGCAGTGCGAGGGCGGCAGCACGCTCTTCAAGTTCAGCTACTTCGGGTGAGTGGGCGGGGGGGGGGGGGGACGGGGACGTCACACCGCGCGGCTAAACCGAGGTGCCGCTGCTTTATATTTACCGAAATGTCAAAATAAAACTAATTTATAACTTACATACATCATGCAGATATTTTGCATAAATTCAAAAGAATTCTATCCTATCTCTTCTATCTTTCGGGATTTATTGATAGAAGCTAAAAAGTAGTAAGTAACAAAAATTTAAAAAACCCAAAAATTAAACACATCTTACAACAACAATTCAATGAAATTATTTCTCAATTTCATTATTTTTATTTAAATGTATAAATCCAAATATTATGTCAAATCTAATAAATTGTTTTCCCTTCCAGCGAGCAAGCGTACCTGACGCAAAGTTCGCAGCTCTATCTGGAGACGTGTCTGGCGACGCTCGGCGACGTGTACTGCATCGCGCAGTCGTACCGCGCGGAACAGTCGCGCACCAGGCGACATCTTGCTGAGTGTGTATACATTTTATACTAAAATTGTATAATAAAGGGAAATGAATTTGTTTCAAAGATGAAAGAAAGGAAGAAAAAACATTTAATTTGGTTTGGTTGTTTGTTACAGTTTAACTCAAAAATTATTTGACAGGTTAACTAAAAAAATATGCATTGGGAAGACCTTATTGAGTGTATCTTTGTTTAGTTTGTTTGAAGCCGGTACGATCTAGAAAAGTAACATTCTTTTGGAATGATTAATAAGATGGACAGATAATAAATTATGTGCAGTGTTCACAACTGAAGTAAAGTTTACAATAAGCAAATACTAAAATATAGAAAAAGATTGCATTTAGTATGATGCGAAAACCGATGTAGTTAAGGTACCAACAATGTCACCTAGTGTTACTAAATAACTAAAAAAAACTCTTCTGCCGATCTTCAGGTACAGTCACGTGGAAGCCGAGTTCCCGTTCATCACGTTCGAAGATCTGCTGAACAGGATCGAGGATCTGGTGGTGGATGTGGTGGACCGAGTGTTGGCTTCGCCTGAAGGTCAGCTGGTGTACGAGCTGAATCCGGACTTTAAGGTGAGATTCTATTTCTTTATCCGTCAATTACTTTCAGTTTAATACCCTAATTAAAATGATGGTAATCAATTTTGATTTTTTATATAATAAATAAGTAATAATACATTTCAATATAAAAATATTACCTATTTAACCCATTGAGCCCCGAGCGGCCCGATCTCACCACGACACAATAGATTTTCTATTGTGTCTGTGATTCCGGGGGATTATTAATAATAAATTATATTTTTATTTTTCATGTAAGGATAAATTTCCAACTTTCGTGTGAACGAAGATTTGGAGACATACAAAATTTTTAATTGCAGTGAAATTACATGTGTGTTTTTCATATAATACATATTATTGTAATATATGTAAATGGTGCAGATTTAATAGAATATGGTGCAAAGTTAATAACATGACATGTTTTCCAGAAACCAACTAAGCCGTTCAAGCGCATGGCGTACACGGAAGCTTTGGAGTATCTTAAAGAGAACAACATCACTAAGGAAGATGGATCCTTCTACGAGTTTGGAGATGTATGTCACTTTACCTTATAGTAATACTAGCGGTCCGCCCCGGCTTCGCCCGTGGTACATATTAACGTTTTCTCTACATAAGAACCATCCTCGTACTTCAAGGAATATAATAAAAAAAGAATTATCGAAATCGGTTCAGCCGTTCTCGAGTTATGGAATTACAACGAAAAGTGGCATTGATTTTTATATAGTAATATAATTATAATTGTCCAATATATTAGGAGAAAGAAAAAAACAAGCTGGGCTTTATTTTAGTAATAGAAGCAAAAAGATTATTAAATATTCTTGTCTGTCTTTTTCAATATTTGTAAGTACACTAAAAATGTGCATGAATTGAAGAAGTTAGATGGCTCATTTTGCAAATTGGATTGGACGTTTTATTTATCTATTATTTCAAACAAGCAGATCTTGTATTAATTTATATAATAATTCGAATCTTACAAAACAGCTCAAATGCTAATTATATCAATTATTTAGTATTCAAATGGACCAATAAATTGATCTAACTAGGATTCATTTTTAGAAAATGTCAAAAAATACAGAGAAAAGTGAAGAGATTAATACCATTATCTGTAGTACATTATCATGTAATTCAACCATAACTACTTATCCAGGACATACCCGAAATGCCGGAACGCAAAATGACGGACGCGATCGGCGAACCCATTCTCTTATGCAAGTTCCCCGCTGAAATCAAATCGTTCTACATGCCACGGTGTGAAGATGACAAGCGTTTGACGGAGTCTGTGGATGTCCTGATGCCGGGAGTGGGGGAGATTGTGGGGGGATCTATGAGGATATGGGACTATGATCAGCTTATGGAAGGTGGGTAGTTTGTGGGCTATGTAACACGCTTATATTACCGACTGTAACTGCCTCCTTTAAAATTGAATTAGACTCACTTTTAATGGACATATTTGAACTATATTTAACACTAGCTTTTTCATAAAAATTAAGAAAATGTAAGTACTCTACATATTTTTTTACGTATTTTTCTGGGATAAAAAGTATCCTATTTTATGCCCAGGATAATAAGGTATAATTATACCACAGAATACATAATAGTAGCTAAACGCTACAGAAAGGACACTCTCCGCCTCCCGCCAAAATTAAACACTTACCTCACCCCGCACGATCAGCCTAAAAATGGTCCGTATTTTCCTGCAACGAAGATTGACAACATTAATCAAATTGACATATAGTAATTTTATTATTTTGGATTTGTGATTATCGTTTTTCGAAGAAAATGGTTAGATATTGTGCTGTTTACGGATGTATTTCACCAGAAAAACGCGAATTTTTTTTTACGCTAGTCACAAATGTGCCAAACATAAAGCGTTAACACACACATTTGCAGTTTTTACAGTGTGACTGTCAAAACGATAATTTTGTATGGAGTGTCCGGGGTGTGATTATACCAAGTTTCATCGAAATCGAATCGTTAGTTTTCATGTGATGCCTTCACATACAGACAGACAGACAGGCCGATATCACATATTTGGGTTTGGTATCGATCCAGTAACACCCCCTGCTATTTATGTTTTCAATATTTTCAATATACAGAATTGACCCTTCTACAGATTTATTATATGTATAGATTATTTCATGATCATATTATATTATGGGGGTGTTAACTGCGTATATTGTGGTTAAAGATTTCATCAATTGACATAACAAGTGCTGCTATAAAAATGGAAATAAGGAAATTCTGGTTTCTTTAATAAAAAAGAGGACAGATATGGATAGCCAATTTTCAGAGAAATTGCATGAAGCAGTTCTATTTCTATGAAATATAAAAGAATTTGGTATTTCTATACAAACCGATGCAATATTATAATCTACTAGTTGTCCGCCCCGGCTTCCCCCGTGGTACATATTTCGCAATAAAAGGTAGCCTATGTCCTTTCTCGGGTATCAAAATATCTCCATACCAAATTTCATGCAAATTGGTTCAGTAGTTTTAGGCGTGATTGAGTAACTGACAGACTGACAGAGTTACTTTCGCATTTATAATATTTGTATGTATTCTGATGATTCAAAATGACTAGTTGAATGAATTAATATTTGAAATAGAGTTTAAATTTCTAAAACTAAATGTATTTTCAGGCTACAAACGCGAAGGCATCGACCCGGCGCCCTACTACTGGTACACGGACCAGCGTCGCTTCGGCGCAGTCCCCCACGGCGGGTACGGGCTCGGCCTCGAACGATTCCTGTGCTGGTTGCTCAACAGATACCACATCCGTGACGTGTGCCTGTACCCACGCTTCTTGGAGCGGTGCACGCCTTAAAAAAAAAAAAATAAATAAAAATAAACGAATCAAAATTGTCTATGCGTATTACTTGTCAAGCTATCAATAAAAAAGTTAAAAATAAATAAACCAAAATTGTCTATGCTTACTACTTTTGTCATCGTTAGTCTATTATTGGGAATTTTGTTTGGAGTTTATTTTTATCATGTAAGCTTCTTGATTTTTATCAGATCTTCATTGATCGTGTATACGCAGCATTATTTAACTGTCAGCTGTAAAGCGGGAAAATTTTTATGTTATGTAGACAGAACATTACATTTCTGTATCGCTTTATGCTTTATTTGCATTGCTTTTGAGAATTCCCGTGTTAAAAAGATCACATACATAGACACGAACAATACCTAAGCATATTATGTAATGTTGAATTTTTCCATAATTTAGAAAAATATGCATTACTTCATGCATTTATTTATCATTTATTGAAAATAAAAAGAATTGTGTATGATTTAGCTACAGGAAAGAAGTGCTCTTTGAAGTGTTTTTAATAAATAATTTGTTTTATATTGTGTTTTATTTACTCTTACCCATTGCTTGTGGCTTTTACCCAATGATTTTACCCATCTTTATGCAAAGAATAGACAATAGCAAGTACATTATAACTAAAGAGATATTATAATAGAGTTAAGTATATTAAAAATTAAAATCTATGATTAAAATCATTCAGTATAACATGTCATTATGTAAATATATAAAAACAAATACCTAACCTGTTTGGGCAACAAGGTTAAGGTCGATGCTATAAAAAATAATAATTAGATGCAGCATTCATACACGTCAATTAAATTTTAATAGGCATTGAAGTTTGAACAGCAAGTCATAAAGTCCATTTTGTCTATTATACAGGGTGGAAATTTACAATAGACTTTTGCTTTCTCCAGTATTTCCTCCAGTAATGTAGACCGTAATGAATTTTATAATAAAAAAAAGACGTGTGGCACTCGGGGACTGCCGCGATAAAGCTATTGCATAGCATGCCTTCAAGCCACACCTCCGCCCGTCGGAGTGGGGAGCGTGAGGTTTTTTCGTTACGGAATTTCTCGATTTGTCCCCGCGCTCAAGGCCCGCGACACAGCCCGCGATAGAAGCTATGCAATAGCTTAAAAATGATTATTTCTCATTGTGTTTTAATATTGTGCTTATTTCGTAACGCACGTAGTAGGTATTCGCAAGTGCCTTTAGTCAAACAAGTAGGTATTTATTGTAATGCCACAGAATAGTACTAACGTAGTAACACAGTAATGCGTGGAGAACAAACGCAGGCTGATATTGCCGGCCTAGCGACCTGCGCGACATTGCTAATAATATAAGCCATGTATGTGTCGTGGTCATATCGTAGATTTGATCATTTCATGATATGAGTGGCCATTTCACGAAATGGTCGCATATCGTGAAATGGCCAACATAGTTTGATCAGATCGTTAAATCGTCAACGTTTCACGATTTGGTCATCCACATTTGGCCAGATCGTATAAAATATAAAGAGTCCATAAAATATTGAAAAATTTCAGAATAACTAGGGTCAATGTACCACTAGCTGACCAAGCACCAATACATGACCAAAATTCAAATATACGCGCCAATTAAGAAAATACGGCAGCCCCGGATGATAGTTTATTGTTTTTTCTATAAAGCAACATCATCTATAAAATAAAAACAAACCTTGGTGCCATTGGTCAGAAATATTGACATTTTTTCAACACGAAGATGTTATTAAGTAGGTGCCCCGTATGTAATCACATTTTTTACTAAGAGTTTTTTATCGGGAGTTGATTGGGAAATCTTAATTTATCTTGAATGCAATCGATTACTCTTTATATGTCTTGTTATAGGCATAATGTTGAACCATTCTGTTATAGACTTTCGGCTTCATTTTTGGCATGAACAGTTTTTCATGATTTTTGGCGGCCTTTTGGAGCAACGAAACCAATTTTTCGCCTATTGTTGACCAGTATGGTCAGCTCTTGGTTCTTTATATTTTGCTAAGAAAGATTTGCTTTGTTTTGTGCTTATACCTAATTTAACAAACCATATAAGCCGTCTAGGTCCTATTCCAACACCAACAATGCATCTCGAATCAACATCAACTTCAGTCAGCCATTTCCTTGAACCTCCTTCGCCCAAATTAGTAGATTTAATAACTAAAAAGCAACAGCAAATAAGCCCAGCTTTTGGCAAACATTTAATATGGCCTTCTGATTCTCCGTTAAAAAAGAAGACTGAACGCTTGCCCTTTGCTACAACTTCCAAGAAATGGCAAGACTACTGGGTGTCGAAGGAAAAAGAGAAAGAAGAAAAGATTGTATGGTACGTTGGTATAGTCATTAAGGATTAATAACAGTATTGTAAGAATGATTTATAACATTTAATAAAAAAAACTTCAATTTAAATACAGACTTTTTTTATTTATTAAACAAAACTAATGTTCGAAGAAGGACATTTTGTCCATTTTGAAAATGGTCAACTTTTAGAGCAATGATGGTCAGATATTGGTGATCAGTGGTCAGGTAATGGTATTTTTAGCAGAAGTAACTTTCAGAGTAGTTTTCATAAAACCTTTAAAGGTTATCAAATTGATACTAAGAACAATAGTTGCAGTGACTATTCAATTATCTGTGTCCCAAAAATAACATTGAACGTAAAACAAATAACCCGTTTTTTATATATAGCTAAAGATAAAACCGCTTAAATGGTCAACTAGTGGTACATCAACCCTATATTCTAAAAACTTGTTTAATGTCATTTAAGTTAGTGCCGCGGCAGCGGCCGGCGAGTGCCAGAAGCGGATCGCTTTTTAAAAAACAAACAATTACAATAATAATATAGTAGTAGTTTCTTAAATTATTTTATTTAAGTCGCATTTTTTCTTAAATACATATAAGATATCCACATTTTCCATAGTACTCGTACCTCTTCGTCGTAAATTCTTTGCTATGACTTTCTTCATAATATTGTTATTAAACGAATTATGAAGTTTTTAACTGCGAATAATTTAATTTTCGCCAGCGGCCGTCATCTTATCACATAAACACAGAGCTTGCAGCGCCTCTTCCAACGATTAATGTAACTATTTTACGATATGATCAAATAATTTTGATCATTTCATGAAAAAACCGTGCGTTAATTGGTCATATCGTGAAACGATTTCTTATCATTGATCTGCCCAAACCACATCATGATGTGGCCAAACTAAATTGGCCATTTCACGATATGCGACCATTTCGTGAAATGGCCACTCATATCATGAAATGATCAAATCTACGATATGACCACGACATGTGTATTTGGATATTATAGTTCATTTAATTTTACATTTAAGACGCAGAATTGCCACTATCAAAATTAAAATATTTAATATTTAGAAAAATAAAAAACCATTAACTACTAAGTATAGTTATTATTACATATATTGCATGTTAACTAATTTTTGCAATTTTTGAGAGGGTCGAGAACATTTTGTGCATGGCGAAAATGGCACGCATGCTAGACCGGTTCCAATAAAAAATAAGTAACAATTTTCCGCACTCGGGACAATCCGGTGCCTGATAAAATCCTCACGATATTAAAAAATAAACACCCAAAAAATAAATTATATGTAATTATTTCACGACGAATAATAATTTATTTAAACAATTTTAATTTTAAATACTGTTATTGTCTTAGATCATTATGTTATTGTAGGAAATGCATTAACTGTTACATAATTATTCATTTGTATTAACTATTAAGTACATACATATTTTTACTAATCAGTAACTACAATAGAAAAATAAACCTTTTTCATCGCGTAGTTTTCCTTTATGACGAATTAAGTGATTTGTTTTGTTTGCTATCTTACTGTCTTGTAATTTGTACCTTCAATAATTAACATATTATAATGTATTATTAATTTATTAGTGTATATTTTAAATATAAAAAAATACATGTAGGTACTTAGGTAGTGATTGGTCGTGGACGATTTCCAAGAGTACCTACTCGCGGCCTTGGCTTAAACTGCGCGGTTCGACGGAACACAGTGGGGTTTTAACTTTTAGTCGTGAATCCGACATAACCCTCGGCTCCTTCCCCGGGGGCCGTGGGTATCTTTGGAAAATTTCCCGACTATAAAAAAAAAGTAACTAGGTAGTGATTAAAAGGGTATTAAACTTGCGTTAGGTACTACCTGCCACCGATAATAATCTATAACTACACTAGACTTGGGTACATGTGAAAAGAATTAATATGGGAACGAGATTTTTCACCGCGTTAAAAAGTAGTCTATATGACTCTAGCCTTCTCACTATCGGACACAAAAATCATATTGCTCAAACAAACCATAGCATATTTTGTAATATTGGTATGGAACTAAGGATAGGTACGGAACTACTAAGTACAGATTATCGATTCTTGAACCGTCCTCATACCGTCGTCCTTCGGCATTGACTTGAGAAAAAAAAAAAATATCTGAAATATGATGTTAAGTATGTAAAGTGTAATATCTAAAAAAATATACATATAATTATAACAATTTTTTAAGTCTTTGGCAATGAACTTAATATGTCTCGTAATATAACGAGAAACCCACTTTTAGTTGATAGCAGACCTTGCAGGCGGATACAAGTTGTAAATTGTAGTATTTTTAAGGCTTTAGTGAATTTTATTTAGTGCCATGAAGGTAGTGATTATAATATTAATTGGAATTTTGCATAGCAGCTATGCTGTTATCTATAGGTTAAATCGTGAGTATTGGATTATAAAATTTAAAAAAGAAAAACAAACAATAAACAATAACTTATAGCAGGCCGTACCTTATTAGTCCATTGCAATGTTAAATTTTTTAGGCCTAACCTTGCGTTTTTTAGTGGACTCAATTTTATTTTTTTGATGTGTAGGGGGGGGGGGGTCAGAGTTAAGCTAACACCAAGTTTGTGGGGTCGCAACACTTGTCCCACGGCCGCCATCTTGAAAATAGCGGTTGAAATGGTTTTTACGATAAAAATATCTCTTAAACTATTTATCTGATAAAAAATGTTAACATTATTTGTTGCAAATTAACTTCTCTTGGTCAGCAGCAACAAATTTTGTCGTAGAACTACTTATACATAAAAAAGTTATAAGCGAAAATGTTCAAAAATTAGAGCTAAGTATTTTATATATTTTCAATACTTTTTTATCATTTTACGAAGAAATGATACCAGACCATTTTTGTAGATTGTTTTTCGAGGAAAACTTTTTATATACAACATTTTTTCATTACGTCGATAGCTAAGGTTTTACACGCTCTGAAGTGAGTACTATTATACTCATAAGAATTTTTCAAATCGGCCCAGTGGTTCCTGAGATTAGCGCGTTCAAAACACAAACAAACAAGCTTTATAATATTAGTATAGATTTAATACGTAACTGTTTGTATACAGAGAACTATAATTATGTTTTATTGCTCAATAGCTACCTACCTACTATACCTAATTATGCTTAGGTACCTTGTAAGAGTCAAGGATAGTAGGTAATCAAGTGTTGTATCTTATCTTAATCAAAATAATTCCATTACTTACTATTCTAAATATTAGTTACTTTTATTAAACAAAAAAAAAACGATTTAGGAAATGATTGGAGAATATTTATAAAAGTTTATGTGAATAAAAAAGTTTTTGAGTGTGAGTTTGAGTTTGGAAAATAAATTCAGCAACTATTTCTTTATTTTTATTATTTATGTATGATTTGACCATAATACTATGAACAAAGGTAAAAGTGTATATTAATATGTACCTATTAAATTTAGAAAACCTAGAAATTTTATATTACCAATAAATAATTTCGTCTTGTCTGTCAGCTCCTTCTCGTTAGCCACCAAAATTGAACATTTTATAAGAGAGAAAGTTGGACGCTTCTTCAAAAGCTACCTACTAACGTAAAATTAGCATTGCAGTAGAAAATCCCAAAAGGTTTATAAATGTAGGTGTACTACGAGAAAATCTTTCTTTCAGTAACGGAATACAACCGTATGCCACCACAATTTCAATTAGATAATTATGATAAATGTTTAAATGAACCTGATGGTATTTATTGTGCTGTGGAATTCGCTCTAGTGTCTGATGTACCAAGTGACCTTCTGACAATGATTCAGGTGAGAATTTTGTCTTAAGAAACAACCTAAAAAGTAACCGAATACAGATACAAAATAAGGAAAAAAAAAATACAAATCTTAAATACTTAATAATCTTATCCGACGACTACTCTTCTATTCTACTCTATTATTACCGTTCGACTAACGCTCACGCGACTAGTCCCCCGTTACCAGCGTTCTGACCATCATTTTTCTCTTTGTCATTGCCTAAGGTCATTGCGTACGAAGACCCCTGTAGAACCGCCATCCTGTTACAAATGACCCAAAATTTTGTGTCAGTATTTTCCGGCCTATAAACATTCATTAAAAATATTTGCCTTAATAGTAGTAAGAGTATTCGTCTGTCTCATCATCATCATCATCAGCCCATATACGTTCCCACTGCTGGGACACGGGCCTCCTATGAGGGTACAGGCCATAATCCACCACGCTGGCCAAGTGCGGGTTGGCGGATGACACATGTCGTCGAACTTTTTTTTTTTTTAATTCTTCGACATGTCGGTTTCCTCACGATGTTTTCCTTCACCGTTCGAGCAGTGGTGATGTTACAACATGCGCAGATAAATTGAAAAATCAATTTATTTCCTGCGCGCTCGCCTGGTCTCGAACCACGGACTTATCGATTCGAAGTCCGAGGTCTCACCACTGAGCCACCACTGTTTTCCTCTGTATTCGTCTGTCTATTTATTGATATTTCTCATCAGTTAATTCTTACAATTTTATCTATGTATTTGTTATTATTTCAAGCAGGTTCACAATTTTTATTTATTTTTTACCGGAAAGCTATATAACATCTTCCAATTGTATTCATATATCGAAATCAATGCAAAATATGTACACGAAATATTCAAAATAGGTGAATGATTATTTATTTTATGACATAATAATTATTATTATAGATTTATATATTCCTGTATTCGGCCGCCGGGCCGGTATGTCCGAACAAAAATCGCAAGCTTTCTACACGAGTAATATAGATAATTTTCTATCGGCGATAGTATTTTTAAAATTGTTATGTAGTACTAGATAAACTCCCTTTAAACGAAGTTATTAATTTTACTAACATTAATTAATAAAAATACTAAGAACCAAAATTAATTATTCATAAAAATTGTGTAACATTTCATATTAGCATTTCATAATTCATTGATCTGTCATTTCGACGATTAAAATGGTAATAATTCAATGAAACCACGACGTCCATATTTATTTCGGTTACTAACCAGCAAGCGAAATTTAGTCTTACTTGCTTTTTATAATTAATATTTTTATAATGTATTTCAGGAGTACTCAGAAAACAGTGATCGCCATTTCAACCATACAAAACCATATTACGGAATATGTTTAACGCAGTCATGTCGAAGTTATATAAAAGATAAAGCAGTGGGCACAAAGAAGAGCCTTGAGGGATGCCTCAACGAGTCATTATGGAACGAATACAAACTAAAGGCCAAAGTATTTGATAACTTTCAATGCACGAAATCTAACGAAGAAATGGTAATTGACGGTGGAGATATAGCAGTTGTTGTTGTGGTTTTATCGATAATAATGATCAACGTAATAGCAAGCTTTTACGATTTTCTTTATGTAAGGCGTAACGAAAAACATGGTAATTCAATAAATGAATTATTATTTTACTTGGCTTTTAAAAGGTTTGATCGTTTTGAAAAATCATTATAAAATAGAGTTGTTTACTTACAGGTAATAAATATCTTATTAACTTTTCATTAGCAAGAAATTGTTCAAAACTAGTCAATATCCGCGACAGGCCAGACTCTCGGCAGAACAGACTTAGATGTTTGGATGTATTGAAGTAAGTTTTATTTGTCTCTTTAAACACATTTTTTCCAAAACATCATTTATTTTAATTGTTTGAGTTATAACTTTACATGCGGCGAATTTTGTTGTTTATTGTTTAGCTTGCAACTATAATATAAGTTAGTAGTACCTACGTATGATGACCAAATAAGCAGATACATAATTTTATATGCAGAATTATAAATTACATAAATTAACGTAAATATGTATTTATTCATGTAACGCCGTTAGTACACCGACGCATTCGCGTGCGGCAGCGAATCTCTGCGAAACTAGATACTGCGTACCGAAATATCTGCGGTACGTTAGTAAACAGCAATGTTTTCGCAACTTTTTCGCAATGCGTCTGTGTAATGGCCATTTCGCAGTTCCTTGCGAAACAATACTGACAAGGACGCAACGTATTTCATCTATCTATGTGCTAGAGTGAGACATATCATATGCGAAAACCTGCCATACTACTGACAGATTTTTCGTTGTTTCGCTGCCGCTCGCGAATGCGTCGGTGTACTAACGGCGTAAGAACAACGAATGCCATTTTTTTACAAGGTCGAATAATAAGTACTGTAAAAATGTAAATATTTATTAATAATTTGTTTTTCATATATAATTATATTCTGCAGTAGATAATTATAATCAATGTCTCATTTGTGTTTGATAATTTTCTTTTGAATAAGTACAGATTTTCTCAAGTTCTCGTAGAATTATAGATTACTTTTGTAAATATTTTATAATTATTTATTTATTTAAGTACATATTAAATAATATATACACAAATAATTTCACAGAACATTAACAATATCTCTGGTTATTGTTGGACATTCAATATTACCATTGGTGATATTTTGTCAGAATGTACCCTTTTTGGAATTGGTAAGTTAGAGTGGTGCGTTTCTTACTAGATAATATTTGTATTATTATGTTAATTAAATTTTAGTAACAGTCAGCCATCACAAAGTTCTTTAATTTGAAAAGTAAAAGTGCTTTTATTCATTACAACTTGACCACAAATTTTATGGCGACGCGATGTTTTGTTAAGACTTTTTGTTTTATCCTTACTAATATTATAAATGCGATAGTCACTCTGTCTGTCTATCTGTCGATCCGTCTCTTCACGCCGATTTAGATAAAATTTGGTACGATAATAGGCTGAAACTTGAGACAGGACATAGTATAGGTTTTATCCCAGAAATCCTACAGGATCAGGAACTATGCCGGTTTACCCTTGAATAAGTTCTTTTTGCTTGTTTACCTTTTACAGTGGTTGCCTGGAAGAGATCACTATTAAGTGATAAGGCCGCCAAAATAGTTGTACTCTGTTCTATGTTTAAGTAAGTTCTGTTCTATGTTTAAGTTCTAAGGTTTTCCTATCTGTATAACTATTAAAGAGTTAGATAAATAAATAAATAAGCAGGCAAAGCCGCAGGCGGAAAGCTAGTTTGAAATAAAAATGAAAACTTCGTTTGATTGAATCACTAACGAGGTTTTGAACTGCGGTTAGCGGTTTAGTGGTTTAGGTTCAGTTTAGACCTAATTTTGGTTATTAGACTACAAGAAAATTCCCTGTTACAGAGTCATGACAATGTGGCATATCAATTGTTATACAATGGTACGATTATTGTTCAAATATTTTTCGTTATTTCGGGACTATTGCTGGCATACAATCTGCAAATCGCGGCGGAGACCAAAACATTGAACTGGCTTGAAATACCGAAACGAATTGCCTTGCGATGGCTGAGGTAATTTTTTTTATAATTATTTCATAATTATCTAGATATTATGTAATATTCAGAATATTTTTTGGAGTTGATTTAAAATCGTTTCATCCACTAAAATACCTAGGTTTATAGTATCCTAGGTTGCTTCAAACTGAAAATAATATTACTCTGTCTGTTACTCAATCACGCCTAAACCAATTTTCATGAAATTTGGTATGGAGATATTTTGATACCCGAGAAAGGACATAGGCTACTTTTCCCCGGGAAAATGACGCAATCCCGGAAATCCCACGGGAACGGGAAGTATGCGGTTTTTTTTTGACTGCGCGGGCGAAGCCGCGGTCGGAAACCTAGTATAACCTAAAAAACCTAATATACGCTGCATTGTGTATTGCATTTCTTCGAATTTTCCTTTGTTCGTTTCTAGATTGACACCACCATACGCAGTAGTTTTAGCATTTACCTCTACATGGCTTAGATACGCTGGATCGGGTCCTTTTTGGAAGGTACCTAATATTCATACTATGGACATTTTTACTACAAATTTTCTAGTGAATTTCTGTCTAGTTGAAATTAACTATTTTCTTTTTCAGAGAGTAGTGAACGACGCAGTGGACGATTGCCGCCAATCATGGTGGTCCCATCTCGTTTATATAAACAATTACTATAATAACGGCCAGTGCATGCCTCACGCCTGGTTAGTACTAAAAATTTCATGGAATTTTGTTCGCAAGCAATTTTTCATATCACACTTCCTTTTCGCCTATTTCACTCTCACCTAGATTAATTGTTTGATAAAGGTATCTGCTACCTGGGGGTTACCGCGATGTCTGAAAGCATTCCTAATTCCAGTATGAGAAACTGATGGCGCCAGACGACCTCTTTATACAGTTTTATCGTTTTCCTGAGTAGAACTAGAACTGCTCTAAGACGACACGGAACCCTATGATATACCTACCTGAAAAATTTTGTATAATATGTTACATGTTTACCTACTACTAAATTCATTATTTCTGTATTTTTTCTTCGATAAAAAAATTTGACAGACGAAGATAAGAATTAAAATACCTAACGATGTTATGAATTTAGGTTTTTGTTAATTTTTTGAATAACAACGGAGGAATAACAGTTGATAAATATGTTAGCATCTAGACTTGTGTTTTAGAACATTTTTAACGCAATAATATACAATACAATGAGTTTAATGATTTCATAACCTAATTAACACGAAAATAAATTTATAACAATGCGCATGCGATTTTCTGTTTTGCCATTTTTTTATTTCGTTTATACAATATTTCAGGTACTTAGCAGCAGATTTTCAATTACATATATTCGGTTTGATTGTCTGTGTGTTATGTAAAGGATTGATAAGGAGAATAGTTCTGGCTGGCTTGTTAGTGATTGGAGTTATAGCACCAGCTTTTCATACGTACTTCCAAGATCTAAATGGTACACTAGTACTAACGTTTGAGTAAGTAAATCAATGAAGAGTCGAAACAATAATAATTGTACCTATGTATCAAAATATGATTTATAATACTAATGAAACATCTGAGACGGACAAAGGAAAACAAATGATTTCAGTTTAACTATATAGAGATAGAGAGAGATATATATATACTTTTGTATTTTAAACAATCTCCCGCTAACTATCCGCCTCAGCATCAACCTGATCATAAATTTTGTTTTGTTGATATTATTATTTTATCAGTTATCCTAATTCCCTAGAGATAAATCTAACCAACCAAATAAAAATTTATTTCAGAGCAGTAAGAACAATGTTTGTCACTGACCCAACATTTGTGTATGTGTACAAGCCCGCGCACACAAACATATCTAGCTTTGTCATCGGCCTTGCCCTCGGATTAATTATATACCACTTACAAAATAGCAACTTTGATATCAAAAAGTATAAGGTTAGTTCTGTTTAATAATTACGGTCTTAATGTTTGTGATCCAAAGATTTTCGTTAGTTATTTGTTCCCACCGTTATAGCCGCTATCTTCGCAAAATGCCTAAAGTTTTAAATTTGGAAAATAGTTCCTGAAATTAGCGCGTTAAATCAAAGAAACAAACATCTTTGTGTATTATTTAAAGGCGTGCAGATTTTCCCACGTGCTCAAAACAAATTTCGAGGTACGAACTGTCATATCCTATTTTAACTCCTCGGGCGAAGAAATTATCAAAATCCATCTGCGGATTTTTACATGATATGCCTATCAGCTTGATCGGTCCAGTATAGGTCTACCAGAATCTGATGGCATATTTATATTTAAGAAATAAAAGATTTTCATGTGGCAACTTATTTGACAACTATCAAATTGGTTGTCAAATTATTTGTCTTTTTTGCAGTTGATGAATAATTTTTAGGATTTTGTCTAAAAAATCTTCGAAAATGTCGAAAAAGCCGATGCGATCACAAGCAAGAGGTGTTGTTTATAATGTGTATAGAAAAACATTCGATGAAGAAGGGTCAAACACATCACAATTTTCAATTTTGAAGATTTTATTGGTAAATTGGACTTACCCGTTTTGATACTTTAAATTAAAAAATATTATATGTAGGTAACTATAATATTGTTTGTTGATTAGAATATAAATTTATGAAAACTTATTACAGGAGTTTCCAATACGGCTATTCGTCAAGTCCAAGCTGTCCAAGTCAATTTTATAATGTCTGTATCTGTTAATACTTACGAAAATAAACATAGCTTTATTTTATTTTATTTTATAAAAAATTATAAGCAGTTTTGATCTACATTATCATTATATCGATAATTTCACATCGCATACTGATACTGGTAATGAATATACAAATATAGGTAGGTATGTGTAAATAATGATAATATGTATTACCTGTATAAAAGTAATATGTATAATTGTATATTAGGTATACATGTAAGTATGTACCTACATAATATTTACGTATGTACAGTATTGTCCACTTATGTAATGTTCGACTAATGATATTGAGGACAAAATAAAAAATAAGCAGTATCAAGATCGTTCAGTCCATTTTCCCTAGGGTTGCACACTCAAAATTTTGATTTCCCTAATTGCCATCAGATTCTGGTTTACCTATAGTTGGAACTGTGCGTTAATAGATTAGTCAGTCACTTTTGCGTTTTAATTATTATTAGCTAGCTATCTGCCCGCGACTTCGCCAGCTTTGTAGAAAACTTAACAAATTATGTACTAAAACATTTCTCAAGAATCACTCTATCTAATATAAACCTCATAAAAATCAGCTGCGTAGTTTTAATGATATAAGCATAAACGGGAAGGGACAAACAGCGACATTGTTTTATATTTTGTAGTGAAGAAGATTATCTTACCAACAGCGCAGTCAAAGATAATTTATTTTCAGAGGTATCTCTTCCTGTACTACGCAACTATACCAGTGGCCTTTGCCGTCACTCTGGCTGGTATGGTCGCATACAGAGACGGGCCACGTCTCTCTATATACATACGAGTCTTGTATTCTGTACTGCTGAAGCCGTTGTTTGGGTTGTGCTTCGCGGTCCTGATACTTGGATGCGTGTTCAGATTTGAAGGTGAGTTTTATTTTTAGGATCTATTTATTGCTCTATTTTACGAGGATATTGTTCAGAATTATGTGCGCACCATAAATGTAATATTATGATAATCGTTGAGTAGGTATCTATAGAAGTAGAAAATCTGGGACAATTAAATCCCAATTACCTACATCAGATCAATATCTTTCTTTTTATGTGAATCAAGCATTATTTGGGACTTATTTAAACTTCTTTTTTTTCAATTACCTTACAAATATATTATGGTGGGTACTGATTTAGACGTAGACCCTGTTAATCATTAAAAATGAATACTTACTATTTTCAGGTACTCTCCGCGGATTCTTGGAGGCACGAGTTTGGACGGTATTATGCAGAGTTTCCTATTGCGCTTATCTCTGTCACGAAGCCTTTTTCAGAGCGATATCTGGTTCCAGTCTCATGATACGGACCAACATTATACATTTAGTAAGTAATTTTTCTCTTCAAATATTAATAAAAAAACCTTATTATAGGGCGTCAACTAGATAAAGTATTTAAATATGTATTTTTATAATTATATTAATTGTTTCAGTTCGATATAACCCTTGGCAATGTTTTCATCTCTTTTTTAACGGCAATTGTTTTATACATTTTCGTTGAGGCGCCATTCTTGGGAATCATAGATACGATTAGAGCGAGAGACACAAGTCATCGGAAAATAAGCAAGAGCAGTTTAAAGGACAAAAACGTTTTGGAAGCGAACACTTTGATATAGTGTTAAGAATATTAAACTGTATATTAAGTAGTGAAGTGAATGTAATTTAATAAATAAAAAAAATGTCTGATGTGTCATATGTGGAACACATTGGAACGAAGTTTCTATCGTTTTGAAATAAGTATTATAGAAGGTATAATTAAATTATTTAACAACATTGGGATAAGGAACTTCGTTCCAAAACAGTACTAGCGTTTAGCTACTAGGTATTATGTATTCTGTGACAGTGCTATAAATATGAGATCTGTTTTGTTCCATTCATGATAGTCAAATGAATGATATAAAAAGCATGGAAGTAATAATATCAAGAAGCTTATATCTAATACACTGGAGATTGCACTATGAACGTTGACTTGTCACGGGAAGGTATGACCTTGAATGACGACTGGTTGTTCCTTCATCCCTTTCACACCAACTTGCCAAGTTAGGTCTTGCCAAAAAAACAACCAGGCGTCATTCAAGGTCAAACCTTCCCGTGACAAGTCAACGTTCATGGTGCAATCTCCAGTGTATTAGATATAAGCTTCTTGAATAATATAACAGGATTGTACACTGTCAATGTATCCGATTCTATTGATGTGGTATAATTTTTGTAAATTGATTCATTATTTTCAAATAACCTATGTATAATTATGAATTATTTAATAAATTACGGCAGAATAAGACGGAGATGTTACTATGTCAAAGGAAACTGTAATTATTGTGTGAATTTATTGAATAAGAAATGGATTTAATAATACAAATGATATATAATGTATCACTAATTTTAATATTGTTTTTTTTTCTGTTTCCTATTCGTAACAATTTTTAGGTACCTACCTACCATAGAAATCTAATTAACAAGACAGTACCTACAACATACTGGTAACATTCCATCATAGTATTTTTGCAATTATTCCTGTTATAGGTACTACCTATTCTACTTAGTACTTACCTTTATGTTGTATTCATATTTTCAATTAACACGCTAATTAGCTTCACCTGTATATTTTGTATATAATCGACTCATTAAGAGTTGATTAATATCACGATTAGGACACTTCCAACGGACAGATTAAACCAAACTGTGACAATACAATAATTTCATAAGTTTTTCTTAGTAAAGTGTGTTTTTTTAGTTTTGATTAATTGTGTATTGTAACATTTCGTTAATTTTGTAATGTAACATTTCTATGCAATTTCATAATGTAATAAATGGTAATAAGTTATAAGGTTGTAAATGTATGATTTTAATATCATCAGTTCATCACTAAATAGGTAGTATAAAACAAAGTCGCTTTTTCTGTCCCTATGTCCCTTTATATGCTTAAATCTTAAAAACTATGCAACGGATTTTTATGCGGTTTTTTTTATAGATAGAGTGATTCAAGAGGAAGGGGTTAATATATAATTTATTGGTTTTAGACAAAGCGGGCGAAGCCGCGGGCGGTAAGCTAGTTATTCAATATATCGAACGGCAGAAGCGGAAAATGAGAAAAAAATTTTTTTAGAGCAGACGACGAGCAGATGGTATGTATGTTTACTAGCTGGTATACTGTATATAAAAAGGAAAATTGATACAAAAGGATAAGAAACAGTAGTATAGTGTGCAGGTAGGCAGTGCGGCAGTAAAAGCGTAGGTAGTAGTTTTTTTTAGAAATATCATTCAATTTACAACTACGAATAAAAAAAGTCAACAATCACAAAATAACAATTATTAATTATTCACACAAACGTACACGCGGGTAGAAAGCTAGTTAAATAATATATATTTAAATAAAACTGGAACCATAGTTTTCAAATTTATAATTAAGTCAAGTAATAAACTTTAGTCCAGGATCCGACGGCTTAATTTGATGTAAATTGAGACATCTATAGGCGCGTTGAAAATAAAATTTTAAGGTCGAATCTTTGAGTCTTGACAAAGAAGCTTCTTATTATATTTATCAAGTCTACTGTCCCGTGAAACTGTGAAAAATAATATATTCAAGCTCAAACCTTAGGCAGTTTCAAAAACCTCCTCAAGGCACACTATCTATCACTTTCTTAATCCTCACTCCATTTCATTGCTATTGTCCTTTTCTTTTCTCCTCTACGCTATATCAGGTTATTCGTATAATTATTTATTTTTGGTATATAATATGTATTATCTGGTTTATTATATTGTTACTTTATATAATTTATGCTATAAATATATGTAATAATGTTTTTTTTTTCCAACGCAATAATTTTTGCTCACCCACCTCCTTTAAATGTGTTTTCCTTATTCAAATTAATGGTAGTCTGGAAGAGATCACTGCCTAGCGATAAGGCCGCCATTTGTACATACTTGCATCTGTTTGTTATTTTTCTGTGTTTTATGTAAATCTTGTGTGTGTGCAATAAAGTATTATCTATCTATCTATCTATATTAAAAATCCTAAAATCGTCATATCCTTACTTCTTCTGTTAGCTACCACAATTGAGAAAATTTCAATTTCTGCAGGAAATAGCTTGTCTCATCATTATTAAGCTACTCACGGAAAATTAGCTTGATAGTAAATAGAAATCAAGTGCAAAAAATGTACCATTGGTCATGGACTATACCCCTTTCTCAAAATATATTTTCTTTATGCATCAATTTGGAAACTAGCGTACATATTAACGTTCAACAATACTTAATTATTTATAAAATTCATTTCAAATTCCATTTAGTCACCCCACACCTATTCGTAATTATTTAGATTTAATTAAGGTATATAAATGGTAACTGCAATTATTTTTTTCCCAGTCTAGTTGTTGTGTTCGGGAGTGCTCCACATTTTTTTGTATTAGGAGTATCCGTTCAAGTGTTGGTAAGATATAAGTATAGCCAGTTTCACTTGTTCTTAGCTTATCTATACAAAAAAATAAATAACGCATATTATAACCCATTGAAAAGTTACATTTGGGGTTGCGTTTTTAGAGCACGCCATTTTATTTTTTTGATGTGTAGGGGTGAGGGGGTCAGTGTGAAGCTAAAAGAGAGATTGTGGGGTCGCCACCCTTGTACCACGGCCGCCGTCTTGAAAATAGCGGTTGAAATGGTTTTATCTCTTAAAATATTTATCTGATAAAAAAACTTAAACTTATTTGTTGCAAATTAAATTTTCTACAACTTTGGTCCAGTAATTTTTTGTCGTAGTCGTAAAAAAGTTATACTTAAGTGAAAATGTTCAGAAATTAGAGATATTTAAATAAAACTTTTTCTTATCACTTTTGATGTCTGACGGCATCCGTTTTTGCGTGTCGACGGCCGCGGCAGCCGTCGACATATTGACTGCTGCCGTCGACGTGCCGACGACTGCCGTAGACATGCCGGCTGAAGTAGCCTCTGCCGTTCACAACTTGCCGTTCGTCTGTTAGAACTCTTATGGAGAATTCCATCAATTTTCAGTTAGATTTTATACTTTCGAATGTTCAATTTGGCCTTCGCGTTTGACCGTATTAGTTGGATAGTTGTAGACAAATAGATGACAAGCGTTTTGTCTTTCATTATCTTCCAAGTTTCAAATCTTTTTTTTTGATCTTTTGCTTTTAAGGTTGGTGCAATTTTTCAAAATTTTTGAAAGTTGGATTGGAGAAATATTGTGTTCCTGTTTAGGTAATAATCAACGAGCCATTTATGGCTCCTTTAGGAGCTTTTAGAATTCTATTTATTGGCTTAAAACTCTCCTCAATACAGTGTTTATTATATTTAGGTTTATTCTTTCTAATATTTAATGCGAAAATGTATTTGTTAATTGTTTGTCTTTATTTCACGTCACCACTTTGGGATTTTAGGACTTGGTTTTTTGTATGAGATTACAAAGTTAGAGAGTGACATAAAAAAATTAAAAAGAAAATGTATTTTCTTGATTTTTATCGAAACGTTGTTGTCATGATAATATGTAAAACGATCTTTTTTGACCTTTGATTCCGCATTTGTTTTCCGAGTAGCTGGAACGACGGAAAATTTTCAGCTAGATGGGAAATTGTGTACTTGGAATACCTGACTGGACTCAGTCGTATAGAAAACGAATAGATAAGACCGCGTTTTGCTGTTTGTCTATGCCTACTTGTAGACAATAGTATTGACCCCCTAAAACTCTAGAAACGACGGAGCTTTAAATTTAGAAATATATTTTTTTTCATGTCGCATTAATAAAGTTAGTACAGTCGTTAACTTTTCTTAGATTTTCTTATAGTTCGTTCAACTTCCTTTATCTTTCTCAATTTCACTCTGTGAGCCAAATTACTCAATCTGTGCGTTCTGCGTGCGTTATGCGTTTGACCATGCTCTGAAGTATAATGTTGGGAAATCACAAGTGATGGTTTTTAAGGCAGGTCGCGGGCCGGATATTGTTCCTAATGTATACTTGAATAGTACACGCGTTTAATGTGTGCGGTGGTTCAAGTACTTGGGACACTTTCACACACAAAATCTAAATGATGATGATATTGAAGATGAGCGTCGAGCGCTTGCCGTCAGATGCAACATGCTAGCACGCAGATTTTCTATGTAATGAAGAAGTTAAATCGATTCTATTCAAAACATAATATTATCAACATGTGTAAATTATGGTCAAATTTTACTAAAAAAGCTTTTGGCACCATTGAGGTGCAGTATAATGATGCATATCGCATCCTAATGAAATTGCCTAGGCACTGCAGTGCGTCTAGCATGTTTGCAGATGGCGGCAGCAATGACTTCTTCGCAATTATTAGATTGCGAATAGCATCTTTTTGGTCGCGTCCTCTAATAACAAAATTTTATAGGTACGCTGTCCGAGTACTTAAACAGTCCCATTCTTAAGTATTGGTTATGTGTTCATCTGAATTTTAAGGTTTTTTTTAAATGAAATAGTTAATTATTGTCCCAAATACATATTATATGCAAAAATGTAAATGTAATTGTAATTGTATAAATATGGATTATTGGTATCTGAAATATAATAAGCGCATTGCTCCGCTCCTGTTGGTTTTAGCGTGATGATATAAATGGGCTATCTAACATAGAAAGAATTTTTCAAATCGGACCAATAGTTCCCGAGATTAGCGCGTTCAAACAAACAAACTTTTCAGCTCTACAATAGTATAGATTAGGTTCATATACACACAATCTAACAATATGAATATATAAATACATTGATATTCGAATAGCTAAATAATTAACATATTAAAATATAGGTAGTAAATTATTCGAAATGCAAGCATTGTTAATGTGCAGCAAAATGTATATATTATGTAATTTTATAAACTAAGTTTAGAAAATTCCCTCAACATTTATGAAAATATCAGTTCTTTTATGCACCTCATTCACAACTGTAAGTAGAGGTCATGATAGAGATGCTAGAGGCAGTTATAATTTGGTTTATAACTCCATAGAGCATCAATTGTCGCAAAACTTTTGAATTGTTAGATTCCATTAAGCAGAGTGAGATGTGAGATGTGTGATGACTGTCCAGGGGGGACACTCGCCTACATTGGCCTCGAAAAAGATCTTTGACCAAAATTCAATAATCAGGAAGAGATTTTGGTGACTTAAAGGCATATTAACTGCTGAACTCATTCCTCTATTCTGCACCAGGATATGATTTGTTTGTGTCAGGGATGGGAATGATAGGTGAAGAATGTGAAAGGTACCTAGAACGAAGGACATAGTGATAAGTTTAGAATTAAGTTTTTTATAGAGGTATGGTTTGGCGTATGCCGTAAAAAAAAAAAAAAAAATATTCATTCCAGTGTGGATAATGATGGCGCTAGATGTGATAACCAAAGTAGGGCTTAAAAATAAGTCAGTTTAACATAGTATGGATTCCAATAATTTATTCTAATATTGTGAGTTGTAAATTCAAACAAAAGAATTGAAGCAGCAATTTATTTACTTAAGTACGTGTTCTGAATTACGCATTACATTTATTAACATACTCGACAAATCTAAACAAATAACCAAAAGAATTAATGAATATTTGAACATAACGATGACTGACTATTACCACAGTATTACAATAAAATAAATATCTACTGTTAGGTAATGTGCTATTACCGCAAAAACGACGCACGTGACATAGCACAATCTATTGTCAATTTGCAATTTTAATTTGTATAAAACATTTTATACGTGTTTATTAACAAAATAAATCCTTACTTAATTTGAAATATTATTCACACCCGTTTACAATGGGTGATACTTGTAACAAAAATGTTAATGTTGTATTTATAATTACCTTCTTGAATTTGAAGAAAATCGAAAAATACCTTCCAGGAAATTTATAGGTACAGCCAGTTTGAGATACTTATTTTCAATTTTTAACGATAAGTCGATCCTAGGTTTGAATGTAACTAGTGCAAAAGAATAGGTTTTTTCTAGAAGAAACAAACATGATATACTGTCCGTCTTCAGTAGCATTTATAAAGAGACTGACTTATAATTATTTCTTTAGACCTCATCATGGCGCCAAAACCGCAAGAGTTTCCACAAAAAGAGGAGGAGGCTGTCGGTCGAGCGGCGGGCGACAGGATCGTCATTTCTGGCATGTCTGGTCTATATCCTGAGTCACACAATATTAAGGAACTTTCTGATATCCTTTACAATAAGGTATTGTTATTATTTATCTTCTTTCTTTCATTTTACAGTGTAAGGTACTTTTGTAAGAATGGAAAGACCCACTGATAACAAAGATAGATATGCTGGTTATAATCTGAAAAGTGATGATTACCTACTTCGTTTTGATCATATTAGGTAATATAATAAAATTAACATAACATTTTCAGTAAAGATAATAACATCTACAATATTGCGGAACAAAGAAAGAATATTCATACACAAAAAAGTATTATCTTGATATTTACTATCAATTACGACGTAATTTCTCAAATATATCCTCTATAGGTGAACCCAGTGACAGCTGAAAACCTCCGGTGGCAGTACAACCACCCCGAAGTATCCGATTTCACAGGAAAAGTGCCCGACTTGGAATTGTTCGACGCTCAGTTCTTCAAGGTGCACTATCGCTTGGCAATGTCTATGGACTCCATGTCGAGGAAGGTTCTGGAACAATCCTACCAGGCTATTTATGACGCAGGTATAGTGTTAGAATATGTTAAACTTGGGTGGTATTTACCAGATATTAGCTATCCATACAATATGACTATGATTTGATATAAGGCTGGTTGCAGAGCTTGACCGACCATCAGTGCGTACGTAAGTCGCGCTTGTCATAATATGTATGGAAATTCATAAAACCGTTCATAGCTAGACCATGAGACATGTCATGCGTATTCTTTTCAAAACCTTTGATATAGCTTTTATTGCATAATTTAGTTATTGAAATAATCAAGCATTATTCTTAGGTACTCCATGTTTGCATTATGTTTGTCATTCATTGTAATATCTTTCGTATTTGGATATTTAGATTGTATGTACGTAATTACTATAATTCGTTTAAAAAACATTTATTTTTATTACATTAAATTTGCAATAAAACGTAGGCACTAAAATATTTTGTATATTAATTTCTAATTGTTTATAAATGTTTTAGGTGTAAATCCTGAGGATTTATCTGGCAAGAAAGTCGGAGTTTATCTGGGATGCTGTTTTTCGGAAACCGAGAAAGCTTGTGTTTACGTCACCCATATTGTCGCTGGTTTCGGTATCGCAGGGTAAGTAATTATTCGTTCATTTCCATTTATATTTCCATTGCGAAAATGTTGGGTTTAATGCGGATATATTTTTGTAAAAAAAAAATACGCAATGTATGGGTTCTACGTTTAATTATAAAACCATGATGCTAAATAATTAAAAATGTCACTTTCAACTGGTTAAAGCTAATATTTTGAAGAAAAAAATATCACACATAAAAAAATAATACTACTCTACTAGTGAAATATCGTTAAGAATTTGAAATGAGCTTATTCCATTTCTCGCAGTATACCTACACATTATTTGACATTCTGCATTTATAAAGATAACCTACAAACCTCATCTCCCAATCATACGTAATACAACGTAATACCAATATGACTTTAATTTAATGCAACAGATGCAGTAGAGCCATGTTCGCCAACCGTATTTCCTACTGGTTGAACTCGAAGGGACCCTCGATGGTGGTGGACCAGGCCTGCTGCAGCTCCACCGTGGCTTTGGAGCTGGCCTTCCAAGCTATCAACCGTGGTGATTGTGACGCAGCGCTGGTAGGCGGGTCTTCTCTATGCCTGCATCCACACTCGTCTATTCATTATGGAAGGTATAAATTGTGCTACAATAAAAACTTAAAAAAAATCATTTTTGATTAAAATTACTACCTACACTTTTAAAAATTTATTTCAATTAATGGAAATTTAAACAAATTTTAACAACGACGTCATAAAATTGTAAGCTACAATTTGACACTGCAATGAAAAACAGACTGATGTATTGCACAAATAACAAAAACGAACTTACCCTCAATCATAATTACATATTATTATATCCTAAGATTATATCACAGAAATAATTTATTCTGTAAGTATAAATTTATTTTGTTTAGTGCATATAAAACCTCTTTTATCACTATTCGTAAACCTGGCCATTCACAAAATTTAAATTTAGAATATCTTCCATACTGCTTTCTTTTTTTCTTTTTCAATTCCTATGGCGGGAACAAGGCGGGAATTTGCACAAAATATAAAAATAAATAAACAAAAATTGAGTGACATGAAATTATCTTAATTTTTTAGGATCATGACATTTAGTATGGATGGAAAAACGCAGTCCTTTGACCAAAATGGATGTGGATGTGCCAAGTCTGATACTATTAATGTTCTCTTCCTACAAAAGGCTAAAGAGGCAGTGCGGTAAGAAATTACGGAATATTGTCTAGTCTTAGTGTAGTTTTAACATAATATACATTATATTTATCTATATACAACGGTTAATTAACTGGATTAACCGTTGATACTATTAAACCACTGAAATTATTAAAGGTAGCTAGTTTATTAATGTTCATTTGTTATTTTCTCAAGAAATTACGTATTTATACATATTATGTTTGATTTTGTGTTTGATTGGACCTATAGACGTTAAGTAATCTATACATATAATAAATCTGTAGAAGGGTCAATTCTGTACATTGAAAATATTGAAGAAATAAATAGCAGGGGGTGTTACTGGATCGATACCAAACCCAAATATGTGATTAAAAAAATTTTTGTCTGTCTGTCTGTCTGTCTGTATGTTCAGTCATCACGTGAAAACTAACGGTTTGATTTCGATGAAACTTGGTATAATTATACTTTATAGGATACTTTTTGTCCCGGTAAAATACGTAGAAAAAAATAAATCTTAATTTTTCCGCGCGGACGGAGTCGCGGGCGGAAGCAAGTTCATAATATTATAATGAATAGAGTGATTGGCTAAGAAAAAATAATAATAATATACTTTTCGTTACTGTGGAAAATAAATTTTCACACCCGAATTCATTATAACGCCGAAATTTTTTTTTGCTTTGAAAAATTCTTTTAACAACAAAAGCTACAGTTTTCTTGTGTATTCGGATTTGAGTTATCATATCGATACAATATCCATATATAATTTTTAAATATAATATCTAATATAATTAATCAAAATTCATTATTTTTTATGTTTATATACAATTAATTTTAACGTCACGAATGTAATCGATGTTTGCAAATAATAAAGCGCGTAAAATAATCCATACTAATATTATAAATGCGAAAGTAACTCTGTCTGTCTGTCTGTTACTCAATCACGCCTAAACTACTGAACCAATTTGCATGAAATTTGGTATGGAGATATTTTGATACCCGAGAAAGGACCATAGGCTACTTTTTATTGCGAAATATGTAACAGCGAAGCCGGGGCGGACCGCTAGTGACAAATAATTTACAAATACTTTTGAAGAAAAAACTCCTCATAAATTACATAGAAGCAATAATTTATATTTCAGTGTATACGCAGAAATAGTTCACGCAAAGTGTGAATTCACATCATTTGTGGAAGGTGAAGATGGACCGAGGTATGGTTTCTATCGCAATCCGTCTGACGTGGTTGGTTTTATGAAAGAATTCTATTCTGAAGCTAATGTGTCCCCTCAAGCTGTGGAGTATGTTGAAGCTTTTGGTTCTGGTAGGTTCCATTTATATGAAGCAAGTATTATTATGTATTGTCGTGTATTGTACTGGGATACCTATTGGCAGTAGGTTATCTCATCTTTAGATTTTCGGTTTCGAAAAGGTTTTTAGGCGATGGCAGGAAGAATGAGTGAGGCTAGTATAAATTCGAAGTAAAATCTCGAATTTTTAAGCCTTTCCGACTCAGATAATAAAAACTTTGTATAGGTACAGTATGAAGCAGAAGATTTACCAACAAAAATATTTTTAGGTGTACCTGAAGCTGATAAAGCTGAGTTGGAAGCAATTGATGAAGTTTTTTGCTCTGGTCGTACCGAGCCTCTGCCCATTGGTAGTGTTATGTCTAACATCGGATATTCTGAGGCGGCTACTGGCGTATCTTCTATCACGAAGGTATCGATGTGTTCATTAAAATAAGTTGTCTATTTTATCACACTATCATTTATGAAAATCAACAACTCTTAGCTTTCTGATAAGTCAATATAAAAGAATATACTATAAAATATTAAAAAATAACTTTAAAAGTTTTATTTATTCATGTAAACTTGACTTCTTAAAGAAGAATATGTCTCTTTATTTATATTAAAGGTATTCTGGAAGAGATCGCTACCTAGCGATAAGACTGCCATATTTTGTACATACTTGTCTCTTTTTGTCTTCTATCAGGGTTTTATGTTTACTATGCGTGTACAATAAAGAATTATCTATCTATCAACATAGTAAATGTTTACCACCTGTCTATCCATCCATTTAGGTGTTACTCGGTTTCGAAAGAGGCGAATTCGCAGCCAACCTAAACTATGATACCCCACACCAAGACGTAGCCGCGATACGGTCGGGCCGAATCCGCGTGATTTCAGACCACACTCCCACACAACATGGCTACGTGGCCGTGAACAGCTTCTCCGTCACTGGAGTCAATGCACATGTACTGCTCAAGGGACATTTTAAACCCAAGGTATGTTATATTCAGGACCAGGAGTGCTTTCCAAATAGGTATTGCTCTAATAACTATGAAACCCCATATTTCCTCACAACATGGCTACGTGGCCGTGAACAGCTTCTCCGTCACTGGAGTCAATGCACATGTACTGCTCAAGGGACATTATAAACCGAAGGTAAAGGAGAAGTCATACTGAAGTGAATTTTTCAAATCATCGTAACTCGTAATAATTCTTAAGTTGTTTCCTCCTAATTACTGCATACCATACTAAAGTTTAGACACCACCAAATATTTAATATCAATTTTATCTTTCCAACGAATAGTAGAAATTCATTGATTAAATTATGTTCTTTTTAATCTCAAAGCCTAGTTTAAATATTACCTGTATCTACATATACTAATATTATAAAGCTGAAGAATTTGTTTGTTTGTTTGAACGCGCTAATCTCGGGAACTACTGGTCCGATTTGAAAAATTCTTTCGGTGTTAGAAAGCCTATCTAGGAAGGCTATATATCGTCACGCTAAGACCAAAAGGAGCGGAGCACTGCGGGTGAAACCACGGGGAACAGCTATCATAAATATTACTCCAGTTTTATTAACATTGTCAGGATCTGAACCGCTACAAATCCAACATCCCTCGCTTGGTAACGATCTCAGCGAGACAAGACACGTCGATACCAAAAATATTCGCTGACCTCAAGAGTCGCTCCATCGACCCGGAGGAGTTGGCGCTCTTCCACAATATCCATAAAACTAATATACCTGGACATCTTGGACGTGGATATATTATTCTTGGTAAGACTTTTGCTTCTTAAAAGGATTTTATTACTATTGTGTTTTCTATAACTTTACTGAAATTGATGTATTTGGAAATTTATTGTGTGGTCAGATAAAAAATAATTTGTTCTATTTTGATATATAAAAGTTCCAGAAAAGTTTAGCTAATTGTTATAGTTAAATTATATACCTAATCTGTAAAATTCAACACAATTTTAATTTGAAAAATACATATTAGTTGTTTTTCTATTATTACACTATTAACGCCGCGTCCGTTTTCTCTACTTGCTGATAATTTTCCTGATTTTACACATTTTGATGTAAATTATCATATATTTTCATTTATACTAACATTTTAACTAAACCTTCATGCTATACTACAAACACACCTAGACTAACCATAAGGCTGGTTGCAGAGCTTGACCGACCATCAGTGCGTACGTCAGTCGCGCTTGTCATATGTATGGAAATTCATAAAACCATTCATAGCTAGACCGACCATACGCACGCGTATTTCCATACATATGACAAGCGAGACTGACGTACACACTGATGGTCGGTGAAGCTCTGCAACCGGCCTAAATACTCATTCCTTATTTCCCTACACTAGATACAAACGAAGCAAACGAAACAGTGTCTCTAGTAGAGAAGTCAGACTATTGTGACATCACATCCCGTCCGCTGTGGTTCGTGTACAGCGGGATGGGCTCGCAGTGGCCCGGGATGGGGAAGCAGCTCATGCGCATACCCGTGTTTGCTGCAGCTATTGAGAAGTAGGTTTGGTTTGGGATTGATATTATTGGAATACAACAAGGGTTGGGATTTTTTTGGAAATTGGAATCCTAATTCCCTATTTTTACTTCTAAAACAGATATTTGTTACGATGCCTTATAATCGCAACGGATGATGGACTTGTATTTGTTGTTACATGTTTTGTGATTTCGATTGTAACATTTTTTGTACCTTTGAATTCTGTTTAAATATTAATATAGGTACTTAGATACAGTTAGTAAATTGTTTTAATTTCTTTAATTAAAACGATTCCAAGACCAAAGTTAACATTTAGATGACCTAACATAACCATTTTGGAAATGAGCCTTTAACAATTACTATCTTCACCAAGATCAAATTCTCATTATAAATTATATGTTCATTACTCAACTAAATATTATCATCATCACCAGATGCCAGCGAGCTCTAGAACCAAAAGGGATAGATCTGATCAACATCATCACATCACCAGACAAGAAGATGTTCGACAACATTTTGCACTCTTTCGTTGGTATTGCCGCAGTACAAATTGGTCTTACTGATGTTCTTTTTTCTCTTGGTATAGTGCCTGATAAAATTATTGGTGAGTTATGTGATTTCTTTGAATTAACTTATGTTTATTTTTTTTGTGTTATAATTTCTTCATTTTTAAAAGAAAAGTTTTACTTTTGTCCTTCTCCTTCTTCAACGTATTGTCTTTAAGCAAAATTTGTTCAATCATTAATTTACATTTAAAAGTTGAATGATAATTATTGCTTTCAATAGCTTTGAATTGATTGGGCGTTTTTCCATTACCCGGCCCGGCACCGGCACCGGCACCGGCGCCGGCGCCGTGCCGTTGCCGGGGAAGCAAAAATGTATGAAAATGTATGGCTCGCTTTTTCACTTACCGGCGCCGGCGCCGGCACGGCATTGAGTCCTGCCGACGCCGTCGCCGTCGCCGGGGTAGCAAGCTTCCCACATGTGCCGGCCCGGCAAAATTGCATATGTATTGCATATTTATATGAATTGTCATATCAGTACTGTACCACTCACCGGGCGTAAACCGGCATCGACACCGGCGCAATGGAAAAACGAAGTCCCGGTGCCGGTACCGGTCCCCGACCATGCCGTTGCCGTGCCGGAGCCGGGCCGGGTAATGGAAAAACACCCAATTATGTTTATAAATCACTGTTTAAAGAACTAAAAACAATTTCATCACTACTTTCTCTAACTTTTTCTATTCTTTATAAATTTATAAATTTCATCACTAACTAATATATGAACCAATGAATATTTCTAATTCAAAAAATTAATTCATTAATTATATTTGTTGTTTGTTTTGTTATAACTAGGTCACAGTGTAGGCGAGTTAGGCTGTGCGTACGCAGATGGTTGTCTCACAGCAGAAGAGATGATTCTCTCCGCGTACAGCCGCGGGCTCGTGTCTGTACAGACACCGTTCATTAAGGGATCTATGGCCGCTGTTGGAATAGGATATGCTGAGGTATCGAAAAATAAATGTGTATTTTGTAAATGCTACTAAGAATAAGAAAAGTCTTTTCTTTTTTTTGTTATGTTGTTTTTTACGAAAATATCATATCTATACTCAACAATTTTCTCAACTGCCAACAGATCTACCGTCTAAAAATTTGTAAAATCCAACAATTATTGTTTATCACACAATAACTTTTCTGCTGTGTTAAAAAAAATTAAAATTCATTCACCCCTCCCAGGTATAAGACGTAGGTGTTATTTAAACAAATATTAAAAAATCCTATACACTTATAATAAAATAATAAATTTTTCCCAGATCGTAAAGCTCCTTCCCCCAGACATAGAAGTAGCGTGTCGCAACTCGCGCGAGTCGTGCACTATCTCGGGACCGGCGGAGAGTATGAGCCAGTTCGTGGGCGAGTTGAGTGCTAAGGGTGTGTTCGCTAGAGAAGTGCCCTGTTCCAATATAGCGTACCATTCGAGATATATTGCGGATGCTGGTGAGTTTTAGTGTTTGTCTTTACTAGCTCGTTCAGGTATATTTTTATTTCTCAGGTATCTTAAAAAAATTTGAAAATGTGGCCTATTGGCTCAAAGTCTTTGTATTACGAAATGTTTTAGTTATGTAAAAATATAACGTCGACAGAATAGTAGATTTTTTGATAAAAATAAATTATAATTAATAGTTTCCCATGAATATAATATTAACTGGTGGCTTTAGTCGCGTTGTATCCGCGTTGTTTTCACATGAAAAAGTAGCATAAATTATAGGTCTACCAGAATCTGATGGCATATTTATATTTAAGAAATAAAAGATTTTCATGTGGCAACTTATTTGACAACTATCAAATTGGTTGTCAAATTATTTGTCTTTTTTGCAGTTGATGAATAATTTTTAGGATTTTGCCTAAAAATTCTTCGAAAATGTCGAAAAAGCCGCTGCGATCACAAGCAAGAGGTGTTGTTTATAATGTGTATAGAAAAAAATTCGATGAAGAAGGGTCAAACACATCACAATTTTCAATTTTGAAGATTTTATTGGTAAATTGGACTTACCCGTTTTGATACTTTAAATTAAAAAAAAGATTATAATATTTAGGTAACTATAATATTGTTTGTTGATTAGAATATAATTTTATGAAAACTTATTAAAGGAGTTTCCAATACGGCTATTCGTCAAGTCCAAGCTGTCCAAGTCAATTTTATAATGTGTGTATAAGTTAATACTTACGAAAATAAACATAGTTTTATTTTATTTTTATTTTATTTTATAAAAAATTATAAGCAGTTTTGATCTACATTAACATTATATCGATATTTTCACATGGCATACTGGTAATGAATATACAAATATAGGTATGTGTAAATAATAATATGTATTACCTGTTTAAAAGTAATGAGTATAATTGTATATTATACATGTAAGTATGTACCTATATAATATTAAGTGGATATCTCATTATTAAGTACAGTATTGTCCACTTATGTAATGTGACTAATGATATTGAGGACAAAATAAAAAATAAGCAGTATCAAGATCGTTCAGTCCTTTTTCCCCAGGGTTGCACACTCAAAATTTTGATTTCCCTAATTGCCATCAGATTCTGGTTTACCTATATATGCTTATGCTGTCAATCCAGCTAATACATCTTTTTTCAATAGTTTCGTAAAAAATAACAAAAACGAATCCACTCATTCATTCTTGAAGAATATTTTCAATCGAAAGATTAAAAATAATCGAAATAATTGATACCACAAAAAAGAAGATATAATTGAATCAATTTCCCAGGTCCCGGTCTCCTCAAATACTTGAGCGAAGTGATACCGAACCCCAAAGCTCGCAGCGAGCGCTGGATCTCGTCCTCGGTACCGGAGAGTAGATGGAACGAGCCACTTGCTCAATACTCTTCTGCTGAATACCATACTAATAATTTATTGGTGAGTAACGATATATAGAGAAATGAAGGTTACGTTTTTTCTGTACATGGTGTCCCACTATTGGTATACAAAGCGCGAAGGGTTTTGTAGTTTTGCATACACTGATCACGTAAAATACTTAAACAACAAAATTACGTCAAAAAATTTTTGCTAAATTTTTCTCTAGCTTTAATCTAGCTTCGCGCAGCCGGCACCGCTTCACTAATGTGAGCATTTTGTCTATAAAAAAATAATCTTAAACGATAGCTCATGTGCTTACGTTTTATTTTTAAAAAGTTATTGTCATTTTACTCATTAGGTAAAGGGCTTTCGATATCAGTTTAAAGTATTTTGATATCTGCAATAGTTACGGAATAATTGCCTGTGCACACTTAACGATTACACCCTGTATCCATACTAATATTATAAATGCGAAAGTAACTCTGTCTGTCTGTCTGTTACTCAATCACGCCTGAACCACTGAACCAATTTGCATGAAATTTGGTATGGAGATATTTTGATACCCGAGAAAGGACATAGGCTACCTTTTATTGCGAAATATGTACCACGGGTGAAGCCAGGGCGGACTAGTATTAATAAATTGACTTGTACTCCAGAACCCAGTGCTATTTGAAGAAGCCTCAGCCCACATCCCAGCAGACGCAGTGCTGGTGGAGCTGGCCCCGCACGGGCTGCTGCAGGCGATCCTCAAGCGAGCCTTGCCCGATACTTGCGCTAACATTCCGCTCACAAGACGGGGACATGATGATAACGCACGGTTCCTGCTCGAGGCTGTGGGACAGTGAGTCAGTTGTATTAGTTTACAGGAAAATGGACAGTAGTATTGTAGGTGGATAAGGTGGCCAATTTGATCCAACTATAGAAATCCCTATCTCCACTAGGTGGAGATGTGCCTTCTACTAGCTTTACATATAAGGCGAACATTCTTATTTGATCAGGTAAAATATCATAACTAATTAGTTTGATAAAACATACTTTTAATGAAGGTGGTATCGCACGGACTGCTGCAGGCGATCCTCAAGCGAGCCTTGCCCGATACTTGCACTAACATTCCTCTCACAAGAAGGGGACATGATGATAACGCACGGTTCCTGCTCGAGGCTGTGGGACAGTGAGTCAGTTGTATTCGTTTATAGGAGAGGCCATGATGATAACGTACAGTTCCTGCTCGAGGCTGTGGGACAGTGAGTCAGTTGTTTTAGTTTATAGGAAAATGGACAGTATTGTAGATGGACAAGAAAGATGATGATTACGCCAGATTCCTGCTCGAGCCTGTGGGACAGTGAGTATTATATTACGTTCGTTTATGGGAAATAGAAGACAATATTGTAGGTGGATCAGGTGGCCAATATGATCCAGCTATAGAAATCACTAGGTGGAAATGTATCATAATATTGTAGTTGGAATAAGGTGGACAGTATTATGATTCAGGTATACCTAGATATCACTAAAGGGAGATATGTCTTCAACTAATCTTATATTGAAAGTGAGATTTATACTATGTGTAGATATTGATATAGAATTATGTAGTTGAATATGGCGGTAAGTATGCTTATTAGATGCAGATTTGATGATTTGTATTGGATATTAGAGAAATAGAAAAACTTGTTAGAAATGACGATTCTATAGCAAATGTGTCAGAAGTGAAACTTCTTTGGCAAGATTTAAAGATTAGTATCTTAAATTGTCGCCTTACTCCGGACGGACGTGACATTTATGATGCGACCTTGAAATTTTACTCGCGCCTAAAGAAGTTTCACTTCAAAAAAATTGGTTGTCTGTAAAGTCGGTTTACTGACGATAGTTGAACGTGACAACGTCCGATTGTGCTTCTTTGTCGCTCGTTCCGCGCTCTCGCTCGCACTTCAAGCCTTACATGGAACGCCTCAGATGAGTCAGAGTGAGGTAACGCCGCATGAGTCATGTTTTTTCGTGCGTGCAGCCGGCTCTATCGAATTATAAGACGTTGTCACGTCAAAAATATTTTTAAGTGAATTTTTGAAGTTTAGAAGTGAAGCAATGAGAAAATTAAAAGGATAATCTTGCACAGGCTGTACATGGAAGGCTTCACGCCTCGTGTGTCGGCGCTGTACGGGGCGGTGCAGTTCCCGGTGTCGAGCGGCACGCCCATGCTCGCACACCACGTGCAGTGGGCGCACCACGAGACTTGGTGAGCGGACATATTTATTTATTTATTACTAGATTTCCGCCCGCGTTTGCAAAGGAAAACCCGCATAGTTCCCGTTCCCGTGGAATTTCCGGGATAAAAACTATCCTATGTGTTAATACAAGTTACCCTCTATATGTGTGCTAAATTTCATTGTAATCGGTTCAGTAGTTTTTACGTGAAAGAGTAACAAACATCCATACATCCATACAAACTTCGCCTTTATAATATTATATTAGATATTAGATTCTTTATTGTACATTAGGTTTAATCTTATTTTATAATATCTTAATGGATTTAAATGTACAAAAGGCGGACTTATAGCTCTAAGCCATCTCTGCCAGGCAACCTTAGGTAAAGGACAGAGCATAATATGCCAAAGGCTAGGAAGCCAAATAACTAATAAATTTAAAAAAAATAATTCGAAGAAAAAAAAAAATACATACACCTTAATAAATTTTTTATATTCCGCAAAAAAAAGCCAAGTGTTTTATCGTGATAAATCCAAAGCTAAAAGTAATTACACAAAATGCCTAGACAAAGCCCTCCCAAATGTTTTAACTTTTAATATTATTGTTCATGAAAAAAATCATAATAGGTATTAATTGGATATTATTAGCATGCCAAGTAGAAATTGTATAAGTGTGAAAATTAGAGGTAACTTCGTGATTTTTTTATCGAATCAATTATAATATTTTATGTTTTTGATCAAAGAGAACTTCTCTAGATGATTGGTACTTTTGCTTTAGACCCACTATTCAAGTATCAAATACTTTAAATGTCAAATGGAAAAAGTTGATTTCAATTTAAATTTGTAAATTTTGTAATACCCTCATTACATAAAGATTTTTTTATTTTTATTTATTAGGCCTCTACCGCTCTTCGCAACGGAAAACCGAAAAACAGCAGCATCCTGCAAGTTTGTGGTGTCAATTCATGATGATGAACACAGTTATTTACAAGGACACGTTATCAAAGGTAACAATTTGTCAAAGTAAGATGTCTAATAGAAGTTGTCACTGATATAACTTTATTTAGCATACATACCATTAATAGTTCATTGAAATGTTACATTTTTTTGGCTTATCCTTGCATTTTTTAGAGGACGCAATTTTATTTTTTGGATGTGTAGGGGGGTTCAATGTGAAGCTAAAACCAAGTTTGTGGGGTCGCCACCCTTGTCCCACGGCCGCCATCTTGAAAATAGTGGTTGAAATGGTTTTTACGATATATCTCTTAAACTATTTATCTGATAAAAAAAGTTTGTCGACATTATTTGTTGCAAATTAAAATTTCTACAGTTTTGATCCAGTAACTTTTTGTCGTAGAACTATAAATAAAAAATTTATAAGCGAAAATGTTCAGAAATTAGAGCTATTTAAATGTTTCGATAAAATTGTTTTTTATCATTTTACGAAGAAATGATATCAGACCATTTTTGTAGATTGTTTTTCGAGGAACAACTTTTACATACAACATTTTTTCATTACGTCAATAGCTAAGGTTTTACAGCGCTCTGAAGTGAGTACTATTTTTATGTACTCTTAACAGCTATACATATATTGGCTATTGGCTCTTTTCCCATGCAGCACTGCAAGAACAGAACATTTCAGCCCTGCTTTTCAACGTAAAAAAACGTGCTTCCAGACTCTACCTCCTGGATGGTGGGGAAAAGAGTCAATAATTAATTATTAATAATATTGCAAAATTAATTATTAAAAATATTATAATAACAAAAAAAAAAACAATTACTGATGACAAATAATTATTAGTACACACATAATATATGTATAACGTATAGCTAAGAGTACTGAAAAATAGTACTAATTTCGGAGCGCTTTAAAACCTTAACTATTAGTATATTGTATCTAAAAGTTGTTCCTCGAAAAACAATCTACAAAAATGGTCTGATATCATTTCTTCGTAAAATGATAAAAAAAAGTTTTATTGAAAAATATAAATATCTCTATTATCTGAACATTTTCACTTATAACTTTTTATTTATAGTTCTACGACAAAAAGTTGCTGGACCAAAATTGTAGAAAATTTAATTTGCAACAAATAATGTCAACAATTTTTTTTATCAGATAAACAGTTTAAGAGATATATCGTATAAACCATATCTTCCACTATTTTCAAGATGGCGGCCGTGGGACAAGGGTGGCGACCCCACAAACTTGGTGATAGCTTCACACTAACCCCCTCTACACATCAAAAAAATAAAATTGTGTCCTCTAAGAAATGCAACCCCAAATGTAACTTTTCAATGGACTATAATATTTTGAAAGCTGAATGGATCTTATTCTATATAACAGAACTTGATAGTCTTTGCATCCACTTTCTTAAGGAATGCCGCAAACATTTAACGTAAACCTTGTCTACAAAACGTGTGAAAATTAAAAATTGCGACAAATTTAATTAAAAATCTCGGTTAAATAACGGTTGGCATGGTCATATGTTACGATTTTTATCTTATTAGAACGCGTTGTTTACTGAATTTTTTTATGGTGCCTCGCATGCTTTCACTTCTGAACTCAATCCTCAATTCTGCACCAATTAATGATTTGTTTGTGTCAGGGATGGGAATGATTGGTGAAGAATGTAAGAGGTACCTAGAACTAAGGACGTAGTGATAAGTTTAGAATTAAGTTTTATATGTATGGTTTGGCGTATGCCGTAAATAAATAAATAAATAAATAAATAAATAGATATAATTTTTTTATTCATCAACACAGATCGCACCACCTACCCATACGCAGCAGCGCTAGTATCAGTGTGGGACACACTAGCTATGACGCTCGGCTGCACTCGCCGCGCGATCTCAGTACAATTCCACGACGTGCGTTTCACCGCACAGCCGCGTTTGCACGCACAGCGAGCGTTGCGTATGCATATTACGTTACAACGTGGGACTGGACGTTTTGAGGTGAGAATAAACACTACAAAAACTCAATACCTCTGAGAATCTTCTTGCCGATAAATTATCTATACCAAATTTTACAAAATCTTTTTTCATAACACCGACCGACGAACTCGAAATTGCCAATTTAATTAGTAGCCTCAAACCCTCTGCCAGCTGTGGATGGGATAACATTCCTAGTAAAATGATTATAATGTCAAAAACCTGCCTTGCTGCCCCGATTACTTACTTATGTAATCTCAGTATTACTACGGGTACATTCCCAGATGACTGGAAAATTGCAAATGTCATCCCAATTCATAAATCTGGTTGCAAATTAATGTTCTCTAATTATCGACCCATATCTCTTCTGCCGACGCTATCCAAAATTTTGGAAAAAGTCATTAACAAAAGACTTCTTTCCTATCTGGAAAAAGAATCGCTACTTGCTTGCAACCAATTTGGCTTTCGCCAGAACAGGTCTACTGATGGTGCGGTTTCCTCCCTTGTTGATTGCATTAGCAACAAATTAGACTCGGGACAGAAATGCATCGCGGTATTCCTGGATCTGGCGAAAGCTTTCGATACTGTCTCGCGGCCCATTCTTTTACGTAAGATGGAACTGTACGGAGTTCGAGGCATCGCTCTGCAATGGTTCACTTCTTACCTTACTGATCGTCGTCAAAGAGTATGCATAAATAATCAACATAGCACTCTAATGAACATCCCATATGGCTTACCTCAAGGCAGCGTGCTCGCTCCTACATTATTTTTAATGTACATGAACGATCTTTGCTCCATTTCCCTTCTTTATACTAATTTATTCTCTTTTGCAGATGACACAGCTCTCGTATTTTATTCTGACTCTTGGAATGAAGTAAAAGCTGTAGCACAAAATGGTCTTTTCACTGTCGCTTCTTGGTTACAGGACAACCTTTTAACCTTGAATATTGACAAAACTAAATTCATTAGCTTCAGTATAACGAGTCGCTCTGTCCCACCTTCGCCGCTAGATCTTCGAATCCATTCGTGTACAAACTCTTCTTCTTGTGTATGTCCATCAATTGTAGAAGTTAACGAAATCAAATATTTAGGAGTCATTATTGATTCCAAACTTTCCTGGGAACCTCAGATAAACACACTGTCCTCCAGGATTAGAAAGCTTATACACATATTTAAAAAATTACGTTCAGTTGCCGATGCCCATACAATAAAACTAGTTTACAAAGCACTCTGCGAATCCATTATTTCTTATTGCATTTCAGTCTGGGGAGGCGGTGGTCTCACCCTGATGCTTAAAATTGAGCGCGCTCAACGGGCAATACTCAAAGTTGCTTACAAGAAACCTTTTCGGTACGCTACTACTGCACTATACACCGACGCAAAAGTCCTGTCAGTCCGTCAACTTTACATCTTGGCTACCGCTCAAAAGTTTCACAAAATGTCAAAGCAAACCTTTACACCAATATCAAGAGCCCCAAGACGAGTCAATTTCACGCTTCCGAAATGTAATACCCATTTTGTCAAACGTTTTTATAGTTATAGGGGCCCTTTCCTCTACAATAAGTTTATTAAAAGATTAAATGTAAATATCATAAATTCATCAATATATATTTTTAAAAAGAAATTAGAGCAACTTTTACTCAACTTAAATTATACTGAAACTGAAGCTTTGCTTGTTAGTGAAAAGTAAAACACACACACACACACACACACACACACACACACACACACACACACACACACACACACACACATACACTGGAGTTTGTTAAGTATTTTATTTTTTGTTTCTTTGTACTTCTTACACTGCAATAAATAATAGTCTTAATTTTGTAAAATCAAAATATATTCATGTAACATCGGAAGAGACTAGTTTCCCACAACACAGGGTATCCTAGTGTGGGGACTAGGGTATCTTTATTACGTGCCCATTATTTTTATACGCAATTCTTACTGTAATCAATTTTATTGTACTACACTTTGATAAAACAAATAAATGATTTATTTATTATTTATTATTATTATTAATATGTGATGGGGGAAGAATGTTAATACAGGGTGGGGGAGGTTTTAGTTGTATATGGGACACGCCTGGTAAAACACTTGGTTGTATTCGTCGCATGATGTCAGTACAATTCCACGACGTGCGTTTCACCGCACAGCCGCGTTTGCACGCACAGCGAGCGTTGCGTTTTGAGGCTACATTAATATGCAAATCAGCAATTTCGGATCCTAGATATTTAAGACTTAAAACTGACAATCAAAGATGGAAAGTGAAATTCGTATGGAGGTAAATATACTTTTCGACCACGATGCATTGCGTACAAATTTTTCGCTCAAAGTTCAAATTTCGATTTTTGTCTTTACATATACATGCATAGTTCATATAAATATCCAATCTGATTAATATAAAACCATATCTAACTTCTGTGTATTTTCCTAAGGTTTTATCAGAGAACACAGAAATCGCTACTGGTTTCATCGAACAAAACAACGAACCGCAACCACCCATGGAAGTAGAGAATGAAGCATTTGATCTCACTTCTGAGGATATTTACAAGCTATTGTCTACCAAGGACTGTGCTTACACGTAAGAATTATTTAAAAATACTTATAATATTTGAGATTTCTAAATTCCAATTTATTTCATGTTCTGAATAAGAAATATCTTATTTGAGACAGCAAATACAGAACAAATAAAAGTAACTTAAAATAACAGAATTAAATAAAAAAGAGCGTGAGTGCCGAACACACGTGTCAGAAGTGAAACTTCTTTGGCAATATTCAAAGATATCAATATCGTCCTAACTCAATGACGTGCGGTATTGGCATGACGCGACCTTGAATTTTTACCCTCAATGCACAAAAAGAAGTTTCACATCAAAAACAAACAAAAAAACATCAAAAAGTGAATCCATAATACTTACAAAGAAAATAAAATTATTTGCAGCGGTGAGTTCCAAAGTATCAAAAATGCCAACATTGACATATCCCACGCTAAAATATATTGGAGAAATAACTGGGTGACTCTCATCGATAGTCTCATACAAATGAATATTCTCAAACAAAATGGAAGATGTGAACTTGAATTTATTAGAGAAATTAATGTTAATGTTGGTGAAATTAAAGCTGTTAAAGTAGATGATAGTGAAGAAATTGTTGATGCTACTGTTTCGGATGTGTATCAAACTTCCAGGTATGCTATTTTTAAAATCAGTTAATCAAATTCGATAATTTTACAGATTTGTCAAATCGTGCTGATATAGGCAGAGGAAAAGAAAGAAAAGGAAAATTACGAGAATTTTTTTCTTAACAAAATATAAAACAAGTGATAACTGCGTTAAAAACAACCGACTTCAAACTTGCACTTGCAAAATTTACAAATACCTACAGACAAAAATGCTCATAAAATAAAAACTACTGGGCCTATCCGAATAAAATTCGACACCATCCCGCATCGAACAAAAAAAGAATCACGTAAATCGGTTCAGAAACCTCGGAGTAATCGGTGTACATACATAAAAAAAAAAATATACCGGCCGAATTGATAACCTCCTCCTTTTTTTTGAAGTCGGTTAAAAAAACGTGTGACACTAACAAAAATTGTGCCTTTATTACTAAATCAACATAATAATACTGATTGTGATTTTAGATGTCCTGGAGTAATAATGAAGAACATAAGGTTCCGTAGTTTACCTCTGAGTAAAGATCCAATTGCATTGAAGGAGCATAAATTCGTTCCACATTTCCCGAAAGAAACTTATAGTGTAAGTATTATAATACTTTTTACTATACTAATTTTTTAAACTATATTTTTAAATGCTCAAAATATTTTCTGTTTAATGGCTGATTGAGTACCCAAAAACAAAAAACGAAGTGAAGCACTCGGGGACTGCCGCGGTAAAGCTATTGCATGCTATGCCTTCAAGCCACACCTCCGCCCGTCGGAGTGGGGAGTGTGAGGTTTTTTCGTTACGGAATTTCTCGATTTGGTCCCCGCGCTCAAGGCCCGCGATAGAAGCTATGCAATAGCTTAAAAATGTATTTCATGACAATAAATACTTTCATAGCATTATAATTTTTAACAGGAGGCTTCTGCGATCACAGTTTTCTTGCAAATAGTAGCTGAAAACTTGAATAAGGATACCATCAACGTTCTAGTTGTGAAAGATGGAACTATTTTCAATGATTTGAAGAACATTGTAAAAGATATTCCAGGATTGGAAGTGAATTTGTCAAGCATTCATAAGAACCAAATTCTACAGCGAAAGGATACTATTGAAAATCAAGCAGATGTGTTGCTTCTGGAAAACTTGTCATTGGATGAAAATGTAAGCTTCATTTTCTATTCTTAAAAAAGAGCGTGTGTGCCGAGCACACGTGTTAGAAGTGAAACCATGACGTGACGGGACGCCATGACGGGACGCCATGACGCAACCTAGTAATTTTACTATCATTGCGCCTAAAAAGATTGTTAAAAAAAATAGTTTAAGCTTTTTTCTTAATACAAGTAAAACATTTTTTTCAGTCATCTTTTTGAAAAAGCAGTTTAAATTTCTTGTTACAAAATGACACTACCTTTTTCAGCTCTGCCAACTTTTCCACCAAATCCTACCTCGCGATTATTTCATAATCAACAAAGAGCAGCAATCGAAACAGCGTCCATTAACTCTATATACACCAGTTTCTGCGCAGAACATTCCAGAAGCCAGAATAGAACTAGTTCGTTGGAGACCAACTCCTAGTGGAAAAATATCTAGTGCTGTTACTGTCCATTCTTCTGAAGACCTATCGTTACTTGCATCTACTTTAGCCTTATTATCTCCTGGACAGAATTTATTAATAATTTCAACTTTCCCGAAAGTTACGGGTTTGGTAGAATTGGTTAAAGAATGGAGGAAGGAAACTAGGAGTCAAGATAAGAAGATATTCTTGGTTGAATTTAACCATAAGGTGTCAAACGACCAGTGCTTGAATGGATTGCCCGAGTTGAATCTTATGTTCAATGTTTATAATCATGTACGTAGTATTGTTTTTATAAAAAGTGTATCGCTTTTAATCATTCGATATGGACGTAATGTAGAAAAGGAAGTATAAAATGTGCAATTCGTTTATTTAGGGCGGTCTTTAACATAGCATAACATAAAAAAAATAGTTTATTTCGTTTCTAAATTTTACACAATATGAAGAAGTAGGGCCCTCCTAGTAAGTTATAAAACCTGTGTCGGGAGGACCCGCTCCTCCTTAACTTCATAGCATCACAGGAATTAACATATTATTACATTATGTATTTAATATAGACAAATACATCATTCCTAAATCATTGGCTTCATAATTAAAAATTTTAGTACTGATCTCATCTTTTTTCCTTTTTTAAGACTTAATTTAATTTAACAGGGTATTTGGGGCGGCAAATATTATCTACCAATAGAAAAGTACTCTCAATCAACAAAGGATGTGATGTTAACAACTACTCGCGTTGGAGATATTAATGCATTATCTTGGGTAGAAGCGCCTGAATTGTATGGACCTGGTATGGATGTAAAGGTTAGCTCTTTTTGTATTATTTCTAGCTACATATTTAATTGTAAGGCGTGGTTTATTTTCAGCAAAAGGTATTTTAAGGAGTCCAATAATTTTTGCATTTTGAATCATTGAGTTACTATGTACCTACTACGTAATAGAGAGCACATCGCTACTTGTACACTATTTGTAACACGAGTTAGAGTCAATCGTCTCAAACCATTTTTTTTGTTACATTGATTGGTTTTAATTTTTATAAGTAACTAGCTGCTCCGCGCGGTTTAACGCCCGTGGCTCCACTCCTGTTGGTCATAGTGTGATGATATATTATAGCCTATAACCTTCCTCGATTAATGGGCTATCTAACACCGAAAGAATTTTTCAAATCGCAGATTTTTTTCCCGAGATTAGCGCGTTCAAACAAACAAACAAAATCTTCAGCTTTATAATATTAGTATAGATTAGTATAGATAAGAGGCAGAATTTCTACAAAGTGTATGGCGCCGCGCTTGTCGCATAGATTTTGTTCGTGGTGTCCTCTCTATACGTAGTAATAACTTAATGTTTTGAATAGGGTCAATTTATTCATTTCTGTATTTTGTATAATATTTTGTTGTACTTTATATTTTGTTACATTTACGTTCCTCCATTATCTACAAATTATTATTTTCTAGGTACATTACGCTACACTGAATACCCTTGATGCTAAAAGGTGTACTGGTGTCGTACCAATCAATTCAGATGTTCTCAGCTTTGGTATGGATTTCAGTGGTGTTACTGACAGGTATTTATTTTGTATATATATTGATTATTTTAATACTGTCTGAAATTCCGATTTCCTTTTTTTTAATATAATGGAAATAGAAAATATATTTATTTTGGAAAACGGCAAAGACTATAAATTCATTTTAAATTTTTAATGCACTTCTTTTTTGCGCGTGTAGTGTTTGTATGGTATCTGATTTGGTCAAAGGCTGAAAACGCTTACTGAGCAAAAAAAGCTAACAACGCTAAAAATATCTAAATCGCGAAATTCGTGACGTCACTATAAATTAATAAAATGCTTGCTATTATAAATTCATGCTAATCATGATACTTAAAAAAATATATTCTTGTTAAAACACTCGATATGACAAATGAACATAATGATCATGTAGTAAATCCATACAAACAATTTAATTTTACGTTTCACACAAGTGCATCCGGGTAGTTTCTTAGTGTCGATTTAAATCAAAACATCAGATACCAGGCGAGCAGACGTTACAGGGAGATTGTTATTTCACTATGAACTTGTGCGCAATTCAGTTTACAGTTTACACACTGATGCAATTTAATTTCATTGATATGGAGGCTTTGCACGCGGCTTTCCATATCGATTTTGTCTCTTAACGATTGATATTTTGTAAATCTTTATCAAATTTAGGGATACGTGAAAATATATTGTTTTAATGCTAATTAAAGACGAGAAATCCATAGCAAAATGACAAGGTAAGTTTTTGAAGTGAAACTTCTTTATCGGGGTTGGAAAAAAAATTAGTGTAACATTTTTTCGTTACGCGTGACATTTTTCCGTTACGCGCCATTTTTTTCTTATTCCTACCACGCGTGACTCGACGTATTTCTGTAAAGTTGCGTAGAGTTAATTATTTTTTTTTAAATATAAGGTCATAAAGAAGTTTCACTTCTTACGTGTGTACACTTGTGACTAGTACACGCCACATTATTTCTTGTATGAAGATATACAATGCTATTTGAATTAATTATCAGCTGAGTTTGAAAATTTTGACTACAATTGAAACATAAAATAACTCTAATATAATATATCAATGGTGGACTAAGGAAATTAACTCGTATTACATGAATTCCAAATTAGGTAATTAATAAATAAACTAGGACATTACAAATTATTTTTATATAGATAAAAATGAACGAGATAGCATACCTTAGGCACGCCCCTTGTTTACAAAAGTGTCCCGTAGGCCGTAACTCATAACATTGTACCAGGATGCTATGGGTGGAAAGAGGTTTAGCGAAGCTTGTTCAATATTGCATACATACAGTTAGGAAATTGGAAACATTCATTAAAATAAGTATTTAAACTTAATAATTAAGACGTTCTCTTAAAATTTGGTATTGCCTGAAAATAAAGTGTGAATCTAGTGTTTGAAAGTACCTACGTCGATAGTTAATAATTAATATGGGTATAGGAAATACTATGCAGGTACTTCGATAAGAAAATATATTGTTTGTGATTGCTTGTTGGAAAAATGGTGAAATCTTGTCGTAAATGATTAAACACGAGTATTGTGTATCTCGAAAATAGGTAATACTTTCTATACCAAAATTGCATTAATTCAGTAATCTTGGGAGTTCCGATTTACACTATTTGGATACAAATGTTAAACTTTAAAAATCCATGAGACAACAAGTTTCGTGAGCTCCTCATCCACTAGGTACTTCCATTCTCTGGAGAAAGTCATAACAATATACCAGGTTGTCATAAAATAAAAGAGTTAACTGGGTAAAGAAAATCAATATACGGGAGAGCGTTTGTTTACATTACTTGCCTGTAAATCATAACAATGTACTCGGATTGCATCATTACATAGGAATAAATTTATTAATTTTTAACTTTTGTTTTATTTAATGATTTGGTTGCCATTTATAATTTTTCATAAAATATAACTATAATATCTATTGCTAAGATCTATTGTTAACTATCATTTTTAAAATATACCGAAGAAACTAAGTAACAAAAATGCCGCAGCATGTTAACAAAAATGCCGCAGCGCTTAGAAGGTTTTTCTTTATATAAATAATCATTTTTTATAATACCTAATGAAGAAAAGAGTGTGTACTTATGTACACGCGTTAGAAGTTATACTTCTTTGGCGTATGGAAAAAAAAAACTAGAATATACAACTTGAACATAGTTATCAATTTTCATACCACCTAGAACTAACTTCATGCTGTTAAATTTAGGTGTCGGTGTGCGCATCGTAAAAATTCACTCTCATCATTTTTCTCCATCGCGCCAATAGAAGTATAACTTCAAAAGTGTTTTTATTGTGTAACTAAAGTTTTCACTGAAAACGAGTTAATGCGGGTCAACGTGTTAACTAATTCCGGTGATGGCGCTATAGCTTCGTTATTTCCCATCTCGTCTTAAAGCAGTATTAATTCCACACATTATTACGTAATATTGCGTACCTATTAAGGAATTAATACTGCCTTAAGACGTTATGGTACAATGACGTATAACTTTAAAACATCATAGCGGTGTCCGCGTGATGGGTCTGGTATCAGGCGGGTCAGCTCGAAGCCGCGTGCGCGCGCCCCGCAAGCAGGTGTGGCCGGTGCCAGCGCACTGGACGCTGGAGGACGCCGCCACCGTGCCGCTCGCGTATACCCTCGCCTTCTATTGTTTGGTGAGTTATGATATCTAAATCTACCGGTAGTAGTTAGCTCATGTATTTGTATTGCCTTAGTTGCGCAATTCAGAACGCATTGTTAGATATCATTTTTAAGACATTCTTTGGGCCTAAGTTTTTCAACGCTATTCATTTGCTCCCATACCCATGCATATTTAGATTCTTACGCCATTTAGTTCTGGCAGTTAGCTTAGCATGATTTGGTTAGTAATTACGACGTTGAATTATTTAGTTCGATTTTTTCTACTCTTAAATCAATCGGCTGTATGAATATTTTCATTAGTTATTTTTTTCCTTGTGTGTTATTATGTGTTCTTAAAACAGCTATAGTTGCGCAGAACTTTTCTATTTGTCTGCATAAACAACATTTTCAAACCCTACAACAAAAGTTTTCACTCATTTATCTACAAACACACTGCTTCTTCAAAGACTTTGCTAGAAGGTCATTATTCACATTAATCAACTAGCACCTCACTAAAACTATTACAAACACACAGACAAACAAAGTACAACTGCGCCGCGGTATGCGCATCCTAGTACACGGTGGTACAGGCGCGCTGGCACAGGCGGCCATCTCCATCGCGCTTGCTTGCGACTGTGAAGTGTTCACCACTGTCAGCGATGTGAAGAAGAAGCAGTTTGTTAGGAAACTGTTTCCGCAGTTGCCAGGTAGGTTAAGGGAGAATTTTTTTTATGTAAATTTTGTTCTTATTGTTGAGAGTAAAATTTCAGGGTTGCGTCACGTCATGGAATAAGGCGATGATTTTGGTATCTTTGAATCTTGCCAAAGAAGTTTCACTTCTGAAATGTTCTTTTTTTCAATATTGTGATCGACTATAGTAATGAGATGGAAATAGTTTTGTCAAAATTTAATAAATTGTTTAAACAAATTGTACCTGATATTCAAATTCATTGAGATTTTCAACACTCAGCTAATTCCAGGCAGATAATCTCCACAGTTTAATTCTTATTATTCATCGATAAATAATTGCTCTAAGAATTATCTTTCTGTGGATTTAAAAAATATCCATCACAATTCACACTATGATGTCTATTTCAGAGGACCACATCGGCAACTCGCGTGATCACACCTTCGCCGACATGGTGCTGTCTCTCACTAACGGAAAGGGCTGCGATATCGTCATCAGTGGTCTCTCTAATGAATTCAAAAATGTAATTTCGACTAATTTATTCCATAATTATCTAAACTAATATTATCAGAGAGAAGAATTGTAGTTTTTAAATCAAATTGTAATAAATGAATTACAATTTCTAATGGTGATTTGAAATAATTCACCATTCAACTACTACATCAAATTATTCCTGGCTTTCACACTTATTATTTATATTTTATTTAACCATCTTCACTTCCTCCAATAAATACCTACTTAACTCCCTCCACTTAATTTACGATCTGTTTTGTCCTTTATTGCAATATTAATTTATTTTAATTTACTATTCCTCCAACCAGACGTCAATCAGATGCCTCGGCGAGTACGGCATCATGTACGACACAAGTCTCTTACACGACCGTGATAATTTCATCCTCGGGATGAACAGCTTCACAAAGTGCAGGTCCTTCGCTACGTTGGACCTGGCTGGTGTGCTGGCTGATGAACATGAGATGAAGGTAGGATTTTTTTATATTATGTAGGTAGTTTTATAAAATTCTATGGTTATGATGATTTTTGACAATTGATGAAGTAGGTAGGTGGGAAAAAGTATTTTTATTAAGTTATTATACTTTAAAAAGTATTTTCAAAGTATACCTAGTTGATTTTGATTTTGTTTTTGATCAAATGACCAAATTTACACCGGCAATTGTCGGACAATAAAAATAAATTCTGACTGAGTGGAACTATTTTTATATTATAGATTACCCGTGTATTATTATTTATAGAATTTTCGTACGCGTTTACGTTTAACTCAGGGTGCTATTGCCTCCCGAATGCGTTTTGATGGAAGCCGTTTTGGCGAACACTATAGTTCTTTATCTATACATATAATAAATCTGTAGAAGGGTTGATTCTGTATATTGAAAATATTGAAAAAATAAATAGCAGGGGATGTTACTGGATCGATACCAAAGCCAAATATATTTTGATTATAAAAATTTTTGTCTGTCTGTTTGTATATATTCAAACATCACGTGAAAACTAACGATTCTATTTCGATGAAATATGTAAACCAATTTACGATGATAACTAAAACTACGTACCTACATACTATAATATTTACAAAATTATTTACAAATAACTGATTGGAAGTTTTACAAATGATGAATATGAATAGATTTCTGTTGACTTACGACATGACACTGCGATTTATTTTACGTATCAAATATTGCATCGGCGTTGTCAAACAACAACATACTTGAAAAAAATGTTTTTAAAGAGCTAGCGCGCACGCAACTTTTTTCTCCGCAACTATTTTGTCTCTCCAGTCTCCACCCATGGGCTAGTATGAAAGTGCGCGCACGTAGCGACGCAACTCCCCATACAATTGATGGGAGAGTTTATATCTGACGGACAATTTAACATTTTAAAACAGTCAACAACATTCAATTTGTAATGAAATGCTACAATAGAGCGCGTTATGAACAGAGGCTGCAAGTGCTAGTGAGCGAGGGCATAGCGCGCGGCTACGTGCGGCCGCTGTCCCGCGTGGTGGTGGGCGGCAGTGAAGCAGCCCGCGCGCTGCGCCTGCTCGCCGCCGCCCGCCAGCGCGGCCGCGTGCTGCTCGACCTGCAGCCGCCGCTGCTGCACGTGCACACCAGGTGAGCGCACACTGCGGGGAGACAGGTCACAGCAGCGGGCAGGAAGCTTTCAATTAGTTTATTTATTAATTTTCTTATTCTATACTTTAACATGTTTATTCATTCATCAGTCAACAATTTTTAAAGTTATTCTGTATATTTTTTATTAATAAGCTAAATTCAAATTCATAGAATTTGAATTTAGCATGTTTATTCATTCACTCAATCAAACCATTCTTTAACGTATTCTGTATAAATTGACAAGAAATACAAAAACAAACACACACCCACACACACTTTTATATATTTGTAAAATTCGTAAGGATTTATTAACAGTCAAAATAACTAATAACCAGGGTCCAATACTCTGCCGAGAGCAGTCACATAATCCTCTCAGACGATGCAACATGCGCGATCCAGCTCGCCGACCGGCTCGCGGAGCGCGGCGCGAGGAACCTGTACATACAGACTGAAGCTTCTCGAATGTTCCACGTTAAACAGAGGTATTGTTCTAGCTGGGTACAATTTTGTAGACGTTTGAATAGATTTGATTCGTTCCGTACTACGTAGAATTGTAAGGTAGTATTGTTCTAGCTGGGTAAAATTTTGTTGACGTTGGAATAGATTTGATTCGTTTCGTACTACGTAGAATTGTAAGGTAGGTACTACGTATAATTGTGAAATTGTAAAAAAAGACGTGTGTCACTCGGGGACTGCCGCGGTAAAGCTATTGCATGCTATGCCTCCAAGCCCCGCCCGTCGGAGTGGGGAGCGTGAGGTTTTTTCGTTACGGAATTTCTGGATTCGGTCCCCGCGCTCAAGGCCCGCGATAGAAGCTATGCAATAGCTTAAAACTACGTAAGAATGTAAACTAGTGAATACTTACATATACTATTAACTTGTAGAAACTGCGTCAAAATGTAAACTTTTGCAAACTTGTAGAATTACAAACTTGTAGAAACTGCGTAAACTTGTGAACTTGTAAAATCTAGTAGATATTAGGTAAGAGTACGAACTTGTAAAAGCTTTTTGATAATGAACTCAAAATTACTACGTACAATTGCAAATTTGTAGAAACTTAATTTCTAAAAAAACAATTATTATTATTTTCCAGAATCTGGAAAGAAATGGGAATCCAAACGGTATACGATACAAATGGACTCTGGAACAAGAACTACATTGACACCATCATCAACAAGAGTGTAGTGTTAGGTTCCATAGAGAACATCTATGTGATTGTGACAAAGGAACAAACGAACGCAGATTTTACTACTTATATGGATAAGTTGGACGTTATTGTGAAGAAACATGGTCTGTCTGTTAAGTGAGTATATGTAAATAAATAATTAACTTTCAAATTAGTACGAGATGAATTACTCCTTCTAAGCTCTGTTGGGGATCAAGAAATTTTTAATTATTCAAGGGTAGTATTTAATGATCATAATTTTATTCAGACATTAATATTACGATTATTTGACGAATTGGTCATCATCATAATCAGTTTATCTGTACATGTACTAATTGTTTGGAAATTTTCCAGGAACGTAGTGGTGCTAGATGTCAATGGTAGCTTCGGTGACGATGCATTCACAAGCGGTTCCAATATTACCGTCATCAAGATGGCAGGAAACAACCAGGTTGGTGAAAATTCAAAGAAAATTTTTTTCGGAAAAATTAAGAAAATGTATTGCTAAGATTGTCATAAATAGCATTTGAAATTTAGATGGAATTGCTTTTTTTATAATAGCATCAAGCAACTAGTAAAGAGAGCTCAGCGTACACGTTTTCTTGCTGGTTACCAAACTTTTTTAGAGTTTCTGAAAGTTGGAGAGCAGTTTCTACCAGAGAAAACCCGGCAAAAAACGACGTGTGGCACTCGGGGACTGCCGCGGTAAAGCTATTGCATGCTATGCCTTCAAGCCACACCTCCGCCCGTCGGAGTGGGGAGCGTGAGGTTTCTTCGTTACGGAATTTCTCGATTAAGACCCCGCGCTTAAGGCCCGCGATAGAAGCTATGCAATAGCTTAAAAACCGTAATTTGTGAATTATATTCCAGAATGAGAACCGAGTATCATTCCTTACGGGACTATCTGCTCTAGATGGGCTCCCAGGGTCCATAAAGGCTTCAGGAGCCAGAAATTTGGAGGTACATCGAGTAAAGCCACGGTCAATGTTACAAGAGATCGCTAATATTGCAAGTAAGTGCATACCTTAATTTTAAATCAAACGCAAACAATTCGACTTCCTGTAAAAGGCACTTTTGAATGAAAATACCCTAATGCAATACTTACCATAATTGAATATTTAGCAAAGAAGTTAGAAAAAAGAAGAAAAAAGTACAAATTCCGAGAAACCATCTGTATTTTCGAGGAAAATAACGTTTTAATTTATTGCTATTAAAAAATTCCACAATTTGCAGATATCGAGCTTCCAAAAAATGTTATGAACACTGCGACATTAAAAGATCTCAGTGTGGACACAGTTAAACTTCTGCCAGTAAGAGCTTTCCTTCGAGATGAATATCATATCTTTTTGGAAGAGAACGAGATTTCGGAATTAACTGTTAAGAGGTTCGTGTATTTTAATTTAAATTTTAGAATATGCGATAATTAATATACTTACTTGTGTCGTTCAATAAATTATTTGGCTTCCTCACAAAGATCATTTGATTAATTAGGTTTTTGTGATTGATTATGTATACCTTTTTTTTGAGTTAAATTCATTTTAAATATCCTCTAACATTTATTTTAATAAAAAAATGTGTAAAACTTTACAAATCACTACAGAAATGAAAAAAAGTGTTTCCAAGATTTTGAAATACGCCTTTAATTTTAAAATCTTGGAACAACATACCTATGAACTAACATACTTAAACAAATAGACAACATTTTACAACAAAAATCAATCCCAATATGAAAAAAACGATAAATAAAACACAAAATTGACAGAATAAAAGAGATAGAAGAATCAGTATCGGACGTAACATTCAAAGAGTTGCGCGGTTTCGCCAACTTCTACTCGTACGTGGACACTGACGAGCTGCGCGGTACTACGGAGATGGCTTTCCTTTCCACATTAATTAAACCTGTCACTATGGTGAGTATAAACCAACATGTTATCTACACTAATATTGTAAAGTAAAAAAACTAATATTCTAAAAAAAACTTTTTTTGTTTGTTTGTTTGTTTGATTGTAATGAATAGGCTCATAAACTACTGGCCCGATTTGGATGAAATTTGGCACAGACAATCTTTAGACCCTGAGAAAGATAGGCTACTTTTTATTGCGAAATATGTACCACGGGCGAAACCGCTAGTAATAAATAAATTAATAATTTCGCGTGATTTGTTAATTTTAGATTGTTATGTTTTATTAGTGTCGATTTTGCATTATTTTGTTATTTTTGAAACAGGAGGACGACGAATTCGACGTGAACCAAAAGTTCATATGCGTAGTACCGGGAGTGGAAGGACATCATTCACGGTTTACTACAGCGTGTGAACGACTCAAGTTACCTGCACTTGCACTACAACCTGGCTTACAGTGGGATACAATAGAGGATATGGCCGCTAGGTTTGCTAAGGTATTTTATTTTATTTATTTATTTTATTTAAATTCTTTATTTAACACACACAAAAAAGAATAAACACAAAAATAAAAACAAAACAAAAAGAAAATCATAACATGTTAAATAGGCGGCCTTATTGCTAAGCGATCTCTGCCAGGCAACCTTTGGATAGGATTTGTCATACGAATTAAAATTAGATGGGTGGTGTTAGGTAATGAGTTTGTTAAACTAGATTTATAATAGATGACTTATGATCGAGGCATTCGATCGCTGTGAGGTTTGCTAAGGTAATATAAAAGAAATTGAGATATGAAGATGTAATGGACGAAAACGCGTAAATGGAGTGCTAGGTTAGTTAAGTTCATATGCGTAGTCCGGTGTATAGGATTCGCGCTTTACGACAGCATGTGAACGACTCAAGTTACCTGCACTTGCACTACAACCTGGCTTATAGCGGGATACAATAGAGGATATGCCCGCTAGGTTTGCTAAGGTAATACGATTGTTAGATTTATAATAGGTAACTTATGATCGAGGCATTGAAAGAGATCGCTGTGAGGTTTGGTAAGGTAATGTGAAAAGATTTTGATAGGTCAGTTTTTAGTTAGACCAGACGCAGGAGGTGGATGCTAAGTTTCTTAAGTTACACACTAGTTAGTTTTGTGATGAAATGGCTTGTTGGTAATAAATTCAAGGTTTTCTACGATAAAATAGTTTTAAAATCGTGTCTGGTGTTAAAGAACACACAGGATAAGACATTTCAGTATGTGAAAAGATGGATTTGAAGAGTTCGTTTTACGCCAAAATGGGAAACATGGGAATCATTTATTTAATAGAATATTTATTATTTTTTACAGGTTTTATTGAAAAGAACAGGCCTGAAAGGTAACTTCTACCTTATGGGCTACGAAAGTGGCGTTATAGTCGCGTTGGAAATGGCAAGAATCTTAGAAGAACATGGTATGTACTATATAGGTTCTATCATCTATAATATTAAATTAATTAAAACTGTATTCATATTTTTATTATTTGTTGAGATAAAGGAAATGAAAAAAAAGAGTGTGTGTACACGCTGTATTCATAATTCATATTTTTATTATTTAGAAATTAAAGACTTTTTAACGGATTTTAAACGCGATTTATTCATTATATTATTTTCCCGACTTTTCGAACAATTTACAGCGAGCGTGGTCTCCCCGTGACCGTTTAAAATCCGTTAAAAAGTCTTTAATTTCTAAATGTAATACTCGCGTAAAACCAAACCCCAGAAAATACTATATTTTTATTATTTGTTGAGTTAAAGGAAATGAAAAAAAAAATTAGTGTGTGTACTTGTGTACACGCGTTAGAAGTTATATTTCTTTGGCGTATGGAAAAATACTAGAATATACAACTTGAACATAGTTATCAATTTTCATACCACCTAGAACTAACTTCATGCTGTTAAATTTAAGTGTCGGTGTGCGCGCGCATCGTAAAAATTCACTCTCATTATTTTTCTCCATCGCGCCAAAAGAAGTATAACTTCAAAAATTGAATACAAAAAATACTTTATTTCATTAACAGGTTTAACGGGCACAGTATTCTGCGTGGGTGGAACACCAAAAGAGATAGTAGCTGAAGTGAAAGAAAAGTTAAAACACTTCAAGAGCGACGAAGAGTTACAAGATAACGTCGCCTTGCACATGACCAAATTGATACTTGGAGACAAATTTGACGGTCACTTAGATTTCATTAACAACACAAGTACTTGGGAAGAGAAACTAGATGGCTACGTCAGATACCTCTCTGGTCTAGTTCCTTTATCAACACAATATATTAGAGGAATAATACACGGAGCATATTCCCGTGTTAAGCAAATCCAAGATATTCAGATACAACCACATGCACTTAAATCCCAAGTGATTTTCCTTCGCGCTAAACTGTCTGCTAATATCAACGATTTGCCTCAAGACTATTCTCAAGTTCCTGTGGTTTTGTACGAGCTTAGTGCTCCATTAGCAGATGCTGCTAGGGACCTTAGATGTTCCGCCATTGTTAATAGACATCTTGATGAAGAAACTCTTAAAGCATTTGAAGATACAAACATTTGTGAAACGTACTCCTTGAACGTCTATGAATTGATTTGATGATATGTGTTTGATTTTTAATAAATAAAACAAATGAAGTATACAACAAACTTCGTTTATACCTTCTTAAGGGAACTCCTGATAAAGAACAATATATTTTTCTAAAGAAATTAGATTTTTTATTTTCCCTCACAACATAAGTAAAATAAGTATTTAAATGAACTGAACATGTTTTTGAATAAAGTTTATCACAAGGATGCTATTGCAGGCAGAGTTGAAAAATAAAAGAAAACCAAATATATCAGTACAGTTTATTATTTAAATTATTACATGAGTATTGCTTTGGATATCTGTCATGTCCTTTCTTTACTTCAGTAGATTCTCAACGTATACATTTCTGGATCAATGACAACTTCATATTCATTTTCTTTATTTTATCTTAAATTAAATAAACCTATAGTATAAAATATTATGAATATTTAGTTTCTAAGGCAACCATTCGGCATCTGCATTCATAGCACGATTGTAGTTTGCTGGTGGTTCTGTAAGATCCTCTTTGCTGCTTGCTACTTTATGATATACCTTCTTACCCGCATCTACTACATATTCAACACCGTCAGCTGAAATAAATTAAAATTTATTGTTTTTACTCACACAAACAATTGCTCTTTAGTACTTGAATACCCGAATTTAGCGGGATATTAGCGATTACTACTCACTTAAATATAGCATTTGGTTTTAGTGTTAGTATAATGTGTAAAAGCTTACCTATTACACCTCCTGTTTTCCTCACAGCCTCTCCAATATTGTGTGAAGAGAATGTTTCAGGATCGATGTTAATTTTAACTCCTTCGACTGTACCATTGGGGTGTTTTGGGCATTCAGTTTGGGATATGATGGATAAGTCATATGGGTCTACACCGTATGAAGCTAATTTGGTACGCATCTGTAACGATATAAATTTTGGTTACATTAATTTTCTCCATACACGATTATTATAAATAGACAGTTTCTTAATTTCTTACAAAATTTGACCAGGAAATAAAAATTTGTAAGGTAGGTAAATTCTAGGGTTTGATTTTACGCGAGTATTATACATTTAGAAATTAAAGACTTTTTAACGGATTTTAAACGCGATTTATTCATTCTATTATTTTCCCGACGTTTCGAACACTTTACAGCGAGCGTGGTCACGGGGAGACTGAGATGTTGTACGTCTTGATGGTCATTCAAAAATTGTTATTTGTGAACTACCTCCACCTATTCCTCCGTAGTTGGTATCTGGAGTATTTTTCCGGATGTTGGCAGTATTGGCTGATCGTGTCTTCTAGTCTTTTGGTACGTTTGACATGGGATTTTAAATTCGGGAAACGTCGGGAAAATAATAGAATGAATAAATCGCGTTTAAAATCCGTTAAAAAGTCTTTAATTTCTAAAGGTAGGTAAAGTTAATTTTATATTGTGCAACCGTACAAAGCGCATCATCATCATTTTTTGTATCACAGCATTTTCATTTACATACAGCATTATATAGTTCACGTTAAAACGTCGCGAGCCGCGTACGTGTGTAACTCTTAGCACAACAGCATAGCATCATAAAAGCATATAATCTTAGCAGCTTAGTTTTAATTATTCTCAGCAGCAGCATCCCCAGGTGTACGAACCGTACATCTTTATGGTCCTTCGAGCCGGATTTGAATCAGCGACCCAGGTGTACGAACCGTACAGGACACTTAATATAAATTTTTCTCGTTTGTGTTGTTAGTAGAATTGTCTTTACGCATATCACCTCAATATCATAAGCGAAAATGCATTATTTACAGTTTTAAGTACTTATGTAATATTTCGTATCATAAAGTTGATAAATTGATTCGTCCCTATGCAATCTACATTATTTAAACTCACTTTGTCAATAAACATCTTGTCTAATTCCTTAGTCCTTGAGAGAATGGTAGCCGATTGACGATGGGCGAACGCGAGTTTCTGGCACGTGAAAATAGCCGCATACTTATTGTAGTCTGTAGATATGACTGTATATGTTGCAGATCCAGCCACACCTGTAAAATGGGAGTTTCCTCTTACTTGGGTATTCTTACATATTCAAGAGTTTTAAGAAATGTGTGTAATGAATAAAGCAAACCTTTGAAATCTTATGAATCATTAGCCAGTTTTTGAAAACGTTTTGTTATGAACGTGTGAACGTTTGTATGTTTATACCTGTATTGAATATGATGTTTTATTGGTCTCTTTTAATAACAATATACTGAAGTATGAAACAAATAGCATGCCTTCAAGCCACGCCTCTGTGCCCGTCGGAGTGGGGAGCGTGAGGTTTTTTCGTTACGGAATTTCTCGATTCGGTCCCCGCGCTCAAGGCCCGCGATAGAAGCTATGCAATAGCTTAATAAGATCATTTACAAAAGTCACTGAACTTTAAACTCTCGAAATGATACATTAATAATTATAACATTAATAGTAACACTTACTTAAAGGAAATCTGACTTTCATTCGTGCAGGAACCGCAATATCAGGGATGGATAGTACCCCAGTATACCTATTAAATTAAATTTAGATCAAAATTTGTATGACGTATGCTATGTAGTTGAAGTGTATGAATCCTCTATTATTCTATTACGAGCTAAAAGACCAAAGGTCAGATCAATGAGACAAATAAACAGAGAGACTTTTATCTGTTCAATACTTATGAAGATATTATAGAGTTGCAGCTAAATATATAAAACTCAGAACTATTTCATAGATAAGAGAATAGTCGTGTTCTTTGAATTCAATTGTAATAATTAATTTTAAATAGTATGGCATTGTACGATCTTCAACAGAGAATAATTACTTTGTATATGAAAGACGAAATCATTGTCTCTTCAGATATTTATCTTTGTTCGTGAGTGTTTATATTTGTTATCAATAATAAAAATGTTTTAATAACATCTCAATCGAATTCATTATTCACATATTTCATTGTTTAAAATGTTTAAAGTTTACCCAGCAATGCTATTCTGGACATAGACCTTTCAAAAATCTCACCTATAATCATGTTTCAAGGGTGTCAATCCCAAAATGAAATGCTGCGAATCCTGTTGAAGCTGGTAAGTTCCTGGTTCATCAGTTCTGGTGAAGTTGTATGTGATGCAATGTGACGCGGTAGATGTTTTCTGGATCACGTACCATACTCCGAGCATCTGAAATTAATTGTAGATTGATATTTCGGATTTTTTTTCTATGTAAAACGTCGGCTAGAACGAAGTTAGTGAGAGATTAATATGATAAGAATTTATAATATTCGATTAGAGTTTACTCATAACAAAGAATTCTCATGTCTTCAACGAGAGACATTTGTAAACTTCATTGTTTAAAAATGTAACTATTACTTATACCCGGCGCGGCCTAAGATGATCCCTATGACAGTTCGTCTTAGTGATTGCTCGTATGATGGATCGTGTCGATACTTTACTATTTTGCAAAGGCATGGTTTGCATTCAGCCACGTCAGTAAAAATTTTTTTTTTTTTTTTTTAATCATATATTTCTGGGCTTTTGAACAAATGTTCATGGCAGCCCCATTGCAACAAACAACTTACAAACTAGACACATAACAATTAACATTTCTAAATATAACAATGAGAACTCCTAGGAGCTTGCGCTATAAGTTGCAAGAAAATCTCCCACCATGCCATACACCAACCCTGCCTCCTCCGAGGAAGGGTTGGATAAAAAACCACAGAAAATTCCCATATTGGCCTGCGAAGTCAGTAAAAATGTTTTTACAAATATTATAAAATGAATTTTTAACGTCTATTATGTAAACGAAACGGTAAGTAAAACGAAAGTTTTCCAAAACATAAAAATGCACCTTATCATTTTCTCGTAATTTTTAACCCGTTTAACACAGTGTATATTATTTTATCATGAAAATGGAATCCCCCATTTAATTTTTCTAAAAAACTTATATTATCATAGGTAAGTAAATTAACGCGAACGGTCATTATTAATTAATTATGCTGCGATCTTCTGTTCCATTCAATAGTGAAGAACTATAGCTTAAAGCATGGAAAAAATGTGAACTCGTTTCCATTATCGAAATTTGTTTATCGATACTTTCCGCACTAGTCGATAAATGCCAACGATGTAAGTTTTGAAGAACGTAGACGTAAAGTAAGATTGATATAATTTCTCGTAAATGTTAAGAATTGTTATAATTCCAACGGAATATCATTGTAATGGCATAAAGCTACGTAAAAATTAATAAATGCCATTTTTAGACGCCTCCAATACGTTTCTAATTTAATGGTGACGCCATTACAAGTTTGTCTCTTGAGAATAAATGTCAGTGTCATAGGGATCATCTTACGCCGCGCCGGGTATAATAGAAACTCGGAAATTGAAATAATTGGTATCCAATTTAAAAACATGAACGACTTGTCTGCGTGTTTTTGAACGTAAAAGCTTTCGAAAAGTAAATGGAAAATTAATTTGAACGGAAGCTAATTGTTTGCAAGCCATCTGTTTTTTTGCTATTTAAATTTCTTTGGTAGATAGGTACCTATATTGAAGACTGCCGATACACTTTCACTTTTTATAATCCAAATTAAGAATCATACACAAATTATATCATACATTAAGTGAATAGGGGAGCATTTATTGGTTTTGTAATTGGATAATAAGCTGAAACGTAAAAAAATACTATTGAAATTTTATATAGATACGATTATGAGTGTGAAAACAAAATATTTGACGTCATACTAGAAGCTGTAGTAAACAATCATGAAATTTGATATAATAGCAGTTTATAGGAAATAATTATAAAAGACGTTTCCTTAAACATAAAATGATCGCAAGTTGACTCAAATCACAATGTGAATGAGTCACATTCACGCATTGCTTATCAATACAGGGGTCAAGTTCCTTTTGTTTATATTCTTCTGTACATAAGATAACGGTTTCAACTTGCGGGAAATATAAATTACAAGTAATATGAATAACTAGCTAACTAATAACTGGGAGGAAAAGGAAAATATAGCCTTTGTGAAAGAGGAATATTGTGGTCAGACATATTCGGAAAGGGTTAAGCAGTTTTTGAATTTAAGGATTGTAAACCACGATACGACGAACGACGGATAGGAAACGACGTAGGATTTAAGTAAGACACTTACATCGCATTAATAAATTAATATTATATATACGAAGGCAAGTTTTAGTTTTTGTTTGTCTATCAAAATTCAATCGTCAGGAGTTACAATTGGTCAGGAGAACTTAATAATTTAAATTTTATGGCTATATACATAGCATAATATGGTTTTCATAGGCAACTGCAATCGTGTGAAGCCAGGCGAATAAACAATTAAACAGTATAAATTATACCTTTAAAAGTAAAACATCCTACTATTGTATTAGTAACGTTCTTAATTGTTAAGGCATTTTTAATTTTACTTCTTTAGTCACCTTTGTTTTTATTTATGTGTCCATCACATTACACAACTCTACATTGACTTGATTTTTAGTCGAACATTCATAAAATTAATCTTATTTGAATTTGTTGACGAACGTTTAACGTTAACGTTTTGTTCACGAATGACGAATTATCTTTTCTTTACAGTATCGTATTTCGTGAGTCTTTGGCTTCTTTCTTGACATCTTTGTTAGGTCGAACTACTCTAAGGTCGGTTTAGATATTTTAAGGTCAAGTCTGTTTATTTGTTTTCTAATAATAAGGTTTCTTCAAATCAGTGATCCATTATAAAATATACAAAAGACACGCAAAGAAGTAAGAGTAGTTTTAGTGCAACATAATATAAACAAAGTATTACAGAATACAAAACACGATTTCAAGCATCATAAAATTTTTATCTCAACATAAAACCAAACAAAAAAACCGGTATAACAACAAATACCTGATTCATATCAAAACCCGGCATCGGCTCGACCACAGGACATGCTCCCAAGTGATAAGTATGGGAAAAAGCCCCGCCACATAGTGACAACACTCCCAAAACAATAATTCGATACATTTTCACAAAACAACCTCTCTCGTCGAAAGATCAAACACAACTGATTCTGTATGACGTATCCGACAATATAAATAACTAGAATGGACTTCTAGGAATTACGACTGAGCCGCTTTTAAAGGAAACTAAAGAGATTTGGTATAATGACCTGATAGGCACTGTTATTCAATTTTCTAGTAACTGTTTATTATTGGCTTTGGTTATATAGAAATTTGTTAAGTGTTAGCGCTATGTAACTATTCTACCTTTCCAAGTATGAAGGACACATTATACCTAGGTACCAACTCAATTTTTATTTGCAAAAGGAGTTTAGGTAGCAGAAAAAGCAATCAAGCTATAGAACAAAAGGTTTTGGGTATTGTTTAAATTTCAAATAAATCCTATTTTTAGTTTAGTGCCTTAAATTGTGTAGGTAATTGGAAACGTACCTACTTCAGATACTTATCCATTATTAGGTATGTAATCATAAAAAAATGCATTATCTCACTTCCTTCATTCATTCCTAGCCTTGATTTTTATTATATTATGTACTTACTATTTATAAAGCTTTAACAAACGCTAGTCAACAACAACAAAATTAAGTCTAAACGTCTACTCGAGTTTCCAATATCATGTCAGCTGAAGTGTTTATTAAAAAATCCCCAACTTTATTTAGAACTAGCTTCCGCCCGCGACTCCGTCCGCGCGGAAAAATTAAGATTTACTTTTTTTCTACGTATTTTTCCGGGATAAAAAGTATCCTATTTTATGCCCAGGATAATAAGGTATAATTATACCAAGTTTCATCGAAATCGAACCGTTAGTTTTCACGTGATGCCTGAACATACAGACAGACAGACAGACAGACATTAATTTTTTTAATCACATATTTGGGTTTGGTATCGATCCAGTAACACCCCCTGCTATTTATTTTTTCAATATTTGCAATGTACAGAATTGACACTTCTACAGATTTATTATATGTTTAACAGATTTCTCGATAATCATTGTTAACAAAAAGATCGCCGGTAGAAAGATTGAATTTAATATCCTTTTGTTGGATGTCTGTAAGTATAATTTTCGCGGAAAATTGCCTCCTGTTGTAAAGGTAATGTTGCTGAATGCTAATGTTCTTTCATCAAAACTCATATTTATTCAAACGAAATAAACTTTAGGATACATATCGTCAAATATTCCTCATGAACTAACGGGTTAAGAATTTTATTAAAAATACTTTTTACAACTTTGTTCTAAGACATTTAAAGCCTCCTGAAGCCAATCTGTCTAACGTTTTATCCATCCTTAGCTGTAGGCATGTTATTATGCGTAGTCTCTTTTGTTGGTTACTCAGAGGCTATTAAACTATTGTCCAATTGTAGCCCTGACACACTCTTCCGGTTTGCTTTAATAGATCGTGCATTACTTGAGACAGACTCCTTTATCTTATTGAAGAACTGTCGTTATTAACCGTGCGTTATGAACGTTAAGATTGAATAGGCTGATGTAGGTACATCAATTTTTTTTAAGTAGTGACTTAGTACAAAACAAAGTCGCTTTCTCTGTTTTATTATTGAATAATTTATTTTACAATTTAATATTTTGATGAATAAAAAGTAGTATAAAATATAAATATAATTTAATATTTGTTAATTTTATCGAGGGATATATCCATATATAATTTATATGATATGTTAATATCAAATAGATTTTAATGAAATTTTCTCCATTTCTTTTTTTAAGATAAAAATAATTCGGCGAATGCTCTACTTATATAAGTAACCGAAACTTATTCATTCACAAAATATACTCAAAATGAGTCACAATATGCAAATTGTGGTTGTGGAACTGTTCATAAGAAACTAAAGTACTAATCACTACTTAATCACAAACCGTGACATGTGAGTCACTGTGAAATAGAGAGCACTGATTCATGAATTAAATATTATTCAACTATACGTTCTAATGCTTAAAGATTAAGACACATATTTGCTTGTGTTATTAAATGATAAGGATTGTGTTACATGTAAACAATTGTTTCCTTGTTGTCTGTACTAGAAATGATGAGTAGCATTCACATGAAACATATAAAAGTGTCTGTTTGTTTGTTTTGTTTTTCTATCGGGTCTTTCTTTAGGGATGATTGATGAAGTAAGGGATTATGAACGTGTGTTGTTTGTGGTTGTATGCCATAGTCCTATTAGCTTGAGAAAACATTAAAATTATAGGAACAATTGCAAATATTTTTTCCACATATTATGTATATACAAATCATTTAGGTGGCCTTTACTTCATGGGCGGAATTTAAAAAATTAAAAACACTTACAATAAACAACAAAACTTTATTTATCGTAGTAAATTATTATCATTACAGGCGTAACGATAGGTAACCATAATAATTTATGATACCGAATTAAAAAGCATTCTAGGTATTACTACTACCTTAACTACTACTAATTAACTTAATCTGGATTAACTTTAAATTGGTAAGGTGTCGTGGAATTTTTTTTAAAGTGAAACTTTTATTACATCGTCTCAAAACTTTTTGGTCTGTGTAGCGCATGTCGCGTGACGGACGATACGTACGATAATTATCGTACAAATACGATAATTTTTAGTGTGAAAAAAAGTTTCACTTTTACCGTGGTTTCATAAAACCACACAACATTTTATTAATATATTTTTTTATGATAAAACTAAATATTAACAAACAAAAAACTTAAAAATCTTAAAACTCTAATATTATTGTGTGGACGATAGGTACTATAATAACAGATCTTCAAAAATCGGGTATAAAATCTGATATATCTAAAGAGCTATTTTCATTGGATCCTTTCTTCGTGACAAATTCGATTGAAGTAATAGAATGTTCATTCATATGTACAAACATTGTATCTCCTTGACATGTGACCTTTACAGATCTCGCGTTACCTCTGAAATAGGAAAAAAGTTTTTAGAGTTATTTATTTAGTCTGAATTTAGTTTATTTAGGGCTGATTTTTCAATCCTTGGTTAAAACTTATTCATCGAATAACGTATTAGACTACCATATTTTCAAAAATATATTCTAATTGTCCGTATTTTGACAGTTTATAGGTCTAAGTTTATAGGTGACATTTTAAAATGTTCGTGTAATACTTTATTGGACGGATATAAACAAGGATTGAAAAATCGGCGCTAAGTCTGAAATTGTAATGCAAGGCCATTTTTGTTGGTGGTAAAAAATAGAGAAAAAATGAAAAAAAGTTAACATGACCATTAACAATTTTCAAGTGCATTTAGGTATGCTAAAATAACAGAAATAGCAAATAATATGAATATTACATAAGTTTGAAAATGGTATAATACTAACCTGTTAGCAAGAACCACCACAGTCGTATTCCTAGGAGTCAAAAACGCAACATGTTGGATAGGTTTTCTACAACTAGACTTATTTTTTGTAACTTCAATTCTAATGGAGCCTCTGGGAATGAATTTGGAGAAATGTCCCATAGCGTAGAACATCGGTTGTTTATAGAACTCCTGTTTATCGTCGCTTATGATGATGGGGGAGTCGACGAAATTGGACACCCAATTTGGACCTCCTTGCGTGTTTAAACACATGTTCCAATCTATCCAGCCTACGACGTGATGATTCAGATCCTGGAATAAAAAATTTAAGGGGATCATTAGATAATTTTGTTTTAATCTTTGATGATCGACTTATACAGGGTGTGACAGATGAGGTTTACTATAATCATAGTACTTTAAATTGTTATTGATCAATAACAATTTAAAATGTATTCCAATATTATTATGTTATCACAATTTACAATTTGTTACAATTTCTTGTTATGTAAAAAAAATAGACTTCATATAACAATCCATCCAATGTTTCCATAGATAGTTTTCCCGTTAAATGTAACGTATGTACAGTATACATCTTCAGATGCTGAGTAAAAAATTCGGGACATTCTATAAAATAAAAGTTGAAGGTTTTATTACGGACTATTTATTTAATTGTAGATATAAATATAACTTAGTTAAAAAGTACCTCCATTATATCAGTTATATAGCCATTTGCTCTGCCCCATGATCCAAGGTCGACATCTTCTTCCCAAGGCATTGACCCTGAAAAACCAAGTTCAGTAAAAAATAGGTACTTAAACAATAATATGTTATAGAATAAACTTTGCATCAGTAGAAGTTCATTAAATATCCATTATTCTTATCACTTTATTCGGTAACTTAACATTTATGGAATAAGCAAAATAATTCATATTTTTTACTATCAATATAGTTAGCAAAAAATTACATAACATTTTACAAGTTCCTAAAATTGAAAAAAATGCGCATATTCTTTTCCAGATTGAGGGTTATTATTAATTTAAAATAAAAATGGATATTTGGAAAAGACAAGAGAATTGCGTTCGATTTTTTGTAATAACTTTTAAGTATTTACTTAAATTTCTTAAAGGTACAAGTCCGAGACGGGCCGCAGACCGCAAACTGCAACCGCAAACTGCAAGCGACAGCACTTGTTTCTATGAACATCTATGAAATTGATTCTAAGCGCGGCGACACTGCTGCCTGCAGACGCAACGCGCAGCGATTCATAGATGTTCATAGAAACAAGTGGTGTCGCTTGCAGTTTGCTGTTGCAGTTTGCGGTCTGCGGCCCGTCTCGGACTTGTACCTTAAGTCAGTAATCAAATAAGATTTTACCCGCATTATATCTCCGCTATTATTGGACTTAGCAAAATAAAATATTTCGGTCTGGCAGGACACAGAAGGCTGACCTTACCTTCACAGGCTTCAGTGGCTAGAATGAATTTATCCGGATGATTCCTTGTAGCGATATCCAATACAGACGCTGGTATTATCTTATCTCCATAGTAATGTACTGCGATCCCATCTATGTAGTTTATTGCTTCTGGGTATTCTTTTATTAGCTGAAAATAATAATGAGATGTTGTTGGCATCCGATTGCGCGGAAAATTACTGTTTTATTATTTGGCAAATATTTATGTGCTTTTCCGATGTAGATTCTTTGAACATTTTCTTTAATTTACAAAAATAGGATTGGTTTTTTTATGTCAGAGCAAGCAAATGGGCAGGTGGGCCACCTGATATTAAGTGGTCATCACTGCCCTTAAATACGTGAACAAGGCTTATTAAAAAGCTCATCTATACAATCTATAGGTACTAATATTATAAAGAGGAAAGGTTTGTAATCATGTATGTATGGTTTTCAGGCATAAACTACTGGACCGATTTTTATGAAATTCGGCACAGACAATCTTTAGACCCTGAGAAAGAACATAGGCTACCTTTTATTGCGAATTATGTACCACGGGCGAAGCCGGGGCGGACCGCTAGTGTTAAGATAATAACAATAAATTCATTAGAAAAAGTACATTAAATAAAACCATCAACATTATACGAGTAGGTAAACTTACTATATTAAAGAAGAACGGAATGGAGTAGCGCTGGTCGTCGCATGTTAAAATTTTAACTTTGTTGAACGTCGAGTTACGCAATGTTGGTCCTAAATAGTTAAGTATCCAATTTCCCTGTAAATATTTACAAATAAAATTAGACCCACGATTAAAATATGTTAAAAAAATATAATTCAGACGCTTTTTAATTTTTCTGTAAGTTATTGTCAGAACAAGGCAGGTATATAAAATAAACCAAAAAATAGAACAGAAAATTTCATTTCTCAAATTTGTAGGCTAATAAAATATTACAATTACTGTTATATACATAGCATCACCACTGCTCAAACGGTGGGGGAAAACATCATGAGGAAACCGACATGTCGAAGAATCAAAAGTTCGATGACATGTGACATCCGCCAACCCGCTTGGCCATCGTGGTGGATTATGGCCTGTACCCTCATAGGAGGCCCGTGTCCCAGCAGTGGGAACGTATATTGGCTGATGATGATGATGATACAATATAAAATAAATAGAATAAGAAGCTACTGACCAATTCGCCAGCAGTCCAGCCGAGTGTATTAAATGTGGCTAAATTAAATACTCCATTAACAGGCTCATTTGTGGTTGTTATTGCCCATATAGGAATATTCTCAGCTTCATATTTTTCTATGAATCTGAAAATTAGAAAAAAACTTTAAGGAAATCAATATTAATGTTAAATGTTTAAGTTAAAATTTCAAGATGTCCTTAATTTTATTATTCTAGAAACAGGTAACTACCGCTAATATGTATACGTAACATTTTTTAAACATTTCAAATTAAAAATAAAGTAAAATTACAAAATTCTAACAAGCCAGTCTTAATTAAAAAGGCAGCAGAACACGAGTACAAGTACACGAGGCAACCTTATCATTTAATTTTTTAATACAAAAGTTGTATAAAATCATCATCACATAATATATCTACAGCCCATGCCATAAAATAATGGATCATAATATGAACCACCAGGTGACGTATAAAAGATGATGAGCCTAAAATAACAAGATTTAGCATTATGCCATCACCTGTAAGGTGTCCAACTGAGTGCAGAAGGAAAAAACGTGGGTTGCAACACCCTCTCTTTCCGTGGTTCCCTTTAATTTTTTCCCCTTCTCGCATTATTTTTGTATGGCGTTGAGGAATAATGGATTAGAAGCTGAAGAATGTCAACATGGCGATTCAACTTTTTAGTGATTTTTTTTACCGATTTCTTCCGTCTGTTTTCCCAATTTAAACATTTATATATTTCACTATGACCTACTTTTACTTTTTTACTAAATTCTAAAATATTTTTAAATCTTACTTCATGTGATATTCCGCATAGGTTTGATAGTATTCCCTTTTCAAGCGACTAAACCCCGTATAGGCATCGTTCGTCTTCATCCAGGGTGGCGGAGACCAGACTGTACCAACTATGTGAACTGCATCTGCTGATAGGTTCAGAATTTGATGCAGCATTGGGATCTAAAATTGATATAACTATATCTTACTATAACATCTAAAAACTAATAGATTCTTGTTAGTTGTGAGTAAAGTTAACGATCGATTTCCTTTCGATGATTGGCTAAATTTTTGGTAAGGATACATGTTGGTTATATTATCTTTGGCACTATAATGTTTCGGTATAAAATATTGTTTTTCATAGATCTACTTTATGATTCAACTATCAGAAAATAAAAATTGTATGGTGTGGAAAAGAAGTAAACTTAGAAAGAAATTAAATTAGAATTTGGTCTTCTCTTCATTTTCAGATTCAGTTCAGAATTTCTACCTTTAATTGGAAGTCCTCTGGTGCTAGAGTGTAGTTAGTAAGGTTAATGTCATCTTCAGGCAGTTCATTGTAAGCGTAGGGGTGTGTCGAGAAGTCAGACCCGCCGATTGGGACCCTCACCATATTGTATTCGAGACCTTCTTCACTAAAATATGACCTGCAAAATAGTTGTAGAGAGATTAGCCACGTGTTTACTTAAAAAGGGCAATAACATGGTTAGTTTTCGGCAATTATAAAATTGAAAATGTTTTAACGTAGAGGTAGTTACGAAAGAAACTTTAAGATCTAAGTAAAGAAAAGAGCTAAGCTTGGGCTCACCAATTTGACCCATTAAATATACTTAGAAAACGAAGGCTTTTTCCCTTTTCTCAATCAAATTTTATGCTAAGACCAAGATTGAAACTTAATTAATAAAATGGTTACGCAAACAACAGCATCTAAACTTCCAATTAACATTAATTTGAGATAAAGCAACCCACTTTATCATTTCATAGCGCAATGCTGGATCAAGGTTTTCCCAATTCATCCCTGCAGCGTCGGTGACAGAACTTCCGAAGCCTTCTACAGTTTGATAGGTTGTACTGGGATCAATTTCTAAATAGTCGTAACAGGTCCCATTTTGTTTATCTGAAATTTTTCAACTTTTCGTGTAGAGATGTAAAAATTAAAATTTTTAAATTTTTCCTATAGAAATGTGAAAATTACAATTTGTTAACTTTTAATATAGTGGTTATGACTGATAAACTAATAAAAGTTTTGGTAAAACGACTGATACTTCCTTTACAAATCTGCATTAATTTAGACCTAATTTCATTTATTTATTAGTAAGCGTGTATAGAAAAATATCTTACGAGTTTTTTTCTTTATTTTTGTAGTTTGATTTTTATTGGGAGGCATAACTTTTATAAATATATGACGTAAGGACTTGTACATTTGTGATAAAGTATTACGAAAAATGGACTTGCCGTCATTTTGAAAATTTCGTACTTCTTTTTTGAAGCGCATTCCATCCTGTAAAATAAAATATTTAATTAACTCTGGTTATTTTAAAATTAATACTTATAATTTACTAGCTTACCGCCCGCGGCTACGCCCACTTGGTCTATAACCTAATAAATTATATACTAAAACCTTCCTCTTAAATCACTCTATCTTTTAAAAAACCCCATCAAAATCCGTTGCGTAGTTTTAAAGATTTAAGCATACAAAGGGACATAGGGACAGAGAAAGCGACTTCGTTTTGTATGTAGTGATAGTGATGTTCATCATATTTATTTCTGCGATAAAAATAAGAAAACGTCCCAAAGTTAATCTCTTCATAGAAAAATAACTTATATACATGGATTTACAATAAATCAATATTATTGCCTAAAATTAAATTCATCAACATTATTTTAAAAATATATTAAATACTAGTTTTCCGCCCGCGGCTTCGCCCGCGCAGTTAAAGAAAACCCCACATAGTTCCCGTTCCCGTGGGATTTCCGGGATTGCGTCATTTTCCCGGGATAAAAAGTAGCTTATGTCCTTTTTCAGGTATCAAAATATCTTCACACCAAATTTCATGAAAACTGGTTCAGTAGTTTAGGCGTGATTGAGTAACAGACAGACAGACAGAGTTACTTTCGCATTCATAATATTAGTATGGATTTGACATTAAAAGGTTAATGATTAAAACAAAAACTAAATACTTCAGTTCATTGTTACAATAAATACCTAGGTAGGTACTTTTATTTCAATGAAAGTAAACATTTGAACAGCTGTGGAATTAAACTGGCAATAGAGTTGTACAAATTGTTTTAAGCTATTGCATAGCTTCTATCGCGGGCCTTGAGCGCGGGGACCGAATCCAGAAATTGCGTAACGAAAAACCTCACGCTCCCCACTCCGACAGGAACGGAGGTGTGGCTTGAAGGCATAGCATGCAATAGCTTTACCGTGGCAGTCCCCGAGTGCCACACGTATTTTTTTAAATGTTTTTTGAGTTCAAACTTTTACGTTTAATGAATCGTAATAAAATTTAGTTTATCCTAGTAATACGATAATTAAGTAGTCGGGTATCTTATTTATTTATTTACTAGCTGTGCCACGCGGTTTCACTTCACGAACCCGAGTATTTCAAAAAATAATTAACGAAAGGAAATCAAGTATTTCCATAGGTCTATTATGATATACATTGTACAAGTTATTATCACTTACTTTCATCTAAATAAGTTTAGTAGTTTTTTCGAGAAATATTAACAAACATACATACCATCCATATTCACAAATTTTTGCTTCACTCCATATACCTATAATTTATTAGGTTTTATAATTTATTAATTACTAGCTTCCGCCCGCGACTCCGTCCGCGCGGATGTCGGTCTTCGCGTGGATGGTTTATTTCTTCATTTTGAGTAACTCTGACAATGATATCTTATAAATATATATTGGACCCAAATACGGCTAGGCCTATAATAATACGCAACGTGTGTTCGCGGTACCTACTACAGAACAACGTCTATGGATAACTGAAAAATTGAGATTAATTTTTTTCTACGTATTTTACCAGGATAAAAAGTATCCTATTTAACGCCCAGGATAATAAGGTATAATTATACCAAGTTTCATCGAAATCGAACCGGTAGTTTTCACGTGATGTCTTCACATACAGACAGACAGACAGACAGACAGACAGACAGACAGACAAAAATTTTTTTAATCACATATTTGGGTTTGGTATCGATCCAGTAACACCCCCTGCTAGTTATTTTTTCAATATTTTCAATGTACAGAATTGACCCTTCTACAGATTTATTATATGTATAGATAATATAATTTATTAATATATAATTTATATATTTTATAATTTATTGGGGAAGCCGCGGGCGGTAAGCTAGTTTATAATATTCGTAGAAAGTAGGATTAGTGATTAACCATTTATTACCTTTGAAGATGTATAAGTAACGTAGGATCCTTCCTCAGGAGCCTGCCTGATGAAATCGTCACAATATGTTGCATTACATACACACACTATGGACTCCTTTTGTGGAAACTGCTTTGGTGCACACGGTTTGTCTATGAAAAGGCAATAAGGCGGATAGAAAAAAAAAAAAACGCGTGTGTGCCGAGCACACGTGTTAGAAGTGAAACTTCTTCGGCAATATTGTATTGCCATGACACTAGTTTGAAATTTTACTGTACTAAAGAGCTTTCACTTCAAAACAATTAAATTCAATATCTTTTAATAATATATACCTATATAAATCTCGTGTCACAATGTTTGTCCTCAATGGACTCCTAAACAACTTAACTGATTATAATAAAATTCGCACATCATGTGCAGTTCGATCCAACTTGAGAGATAGGATAGTTTTTATGAAAAAAAAAAAAACGTAAACATGTAGTGATGTAGGTACCACGGGCGAAGCCGGTGCGAACTGCTAGTATTATGCAAATATTATGAAAATGAATTTAAATTTTTAACTGACAACAAAAGGCGGAAATCGGAATTACAATCCGAATAATTATGCGACAAATTTGAGTATTCTTACAAATAGATTTAAGATAATATAAGGTAACTATGTGGTTCTTGAGTATCGTAATTACAAAATTCCTGACTATTTTTAACACGCTTTTTTACTTTTATTGATTAAACAACAGCCTATAATATTAAAGTTACCATTTTATTTTGTCTAATATGTATTCAAAACATGGTCGATAAAATAATCAATAACATTGGCATAAAAAAACAAATAAACACAACACATACTTTTTATAATTACATTACCTATAATACGAGAAAATGTTTTCATCTATTACGGCATAAGTCCGGGCTATTTTTCTTGTGATAATCGGTTTTCTTATCAATTTCTCTCTTAGATAATACCTATTGCTTTGTTTTTTTTTTAATTTATTCATTTGAATATGATACTACATCATAAATAATAAAGGAGATTTAAAAATGAAGCCTAATTTCAATAAGAAAACTACAGCCTTACCTGTGTTTATATAAACTACACATGACAATAAAGTCAGCGCGAATAATTTTGAAATAACTTCCATTTTATTCAATTATTTCTGTGTACGTCTTTTCATATTGAAGCAGTGTATAATACTGCAACCAATCCAACTAATAATCTAATATATGAGGATGAAAGATATCACCTATCTCATTCTGGTATAAGTAATCGGAGAAGGACAGGGAATGATATCTGAAAGTCAGAGGTTATGTAGCGCGTAAACATTTCAATTTAAAATTAACTCCCAAAACATGAAAATAAATATTAAAATCAATAAATGATTAGTTTTTAGTTATAAGAAAAAAGTAAGTTTGGTTCTTAGTTGTAAATAATGTCTTTGATGACTTCAATTAAAATTTCAAGGTAAGAAACAACGTAAGTACTAGAAATTGGTTTGAGACATGTAAGAGAAAAAAAAACTGTTGAATTTTTAAATTAGGTACCATGTGATGGTTTTTTGTTAATAGAAATAGCCCCGCCTCGTGATCGATATTTTTCTATTCTTTATAAATTTAAATATGAAATAGAATAGGTAATTAAAAATTCACACGCTTTTATAATTTTTTCAAATCCACAGAAGATTAAAAAAAAAAATTCTTTAATTATAACTGCTGATAAAACGATAATAAAACAACAATTTTCCAATAGCATTTTAATTATAAGTAGCTTAGAGCTTAAATTTTCACCATATTTTTAAGCGAAAAACAAACGAAGAATGCAAGAATATTTTAGACATTTTAGATAAGCTTTTAAAATTACGATGCGACTGATTCTGGAGAAACCGTCGTATTAACGTCATTAAATAAAATAAAAAAAAATAATAATTGCCCTCAATTAATTTAAAAGTATAAAAAAAAAAATTCAGAGATATTTTCTATTTATAAAATAATTTATGATATCTACCCAGTTTTAAAAATAAAATTACTCCGTCACATAGACATTTTGTATTTCGTAATGTATTTGTTAATACGTCATTGGCACATTTGTTTAAATATAAACAACTTTATTTATTTGCGAATGAAATAATATGATACATAATTCTATTATTTTTAAATTAAATAATGTGATACACAATTATTTTTTTTTCAAAAGAATGTCTTTGCCTTGTCTTTGCTATGTTAACATAATAACAACGTGTTTTAATATTAATTATTATTATATGCCATGAAGTATTAATGGCGCCTCCTTGGTACAATGGTTGACGCGTGAGCGTAGATCCGAGGGGACCTGGGTTTGATTCCCGGTGGAGACCAAAGAAAAAAGATGTCTCGGTCTGGCAGGACACAGAAGGCTTATCACTTACATGTGCCTAAAGAATGAAAATGAAATGAATCGATCAGTGAAACAGATATAATATGCATAATGCAACTGCCCCTAACCCCACTAGGGGACACGGAACTTCACTATGAAGTATGAAGTATTATTAGGTATTTTTTAACCGACTTCAAAAAAGGAGAAGGTGATTCATTTCGGTCGGTATGTTTTTTTTTATGTATGTACACCGATTACTCCGAGGTTTCTGAACCGATTTACGTGATTCTTTTTTTGTTCGATGCGGGATGGTGTCAAATTGATCCCATAAAAATTTTATTCGGATAGGCCAAGTAGTTTTTATTTTATGAGCATTTTTGTCTGTATTTGTAAATGTTGCAAGTGCAAGTTTGAAGTCGGTTGTTTTTAACGCAGTTATTACTTGTTAATATTCAGTAAGTATGGCCTTCCCAGCCCCTCAAACTTCATGATAACCACGACCGCTCTGACAAGAGTGTTTCGAAGAAAAATAATGGCCTGAATTTTCTTTCTTTAAAAGTAAATGATAAGATATACATTTGTTACACAATATACTTTTTACAATAAAAGCATGTAGATTTTAAGCTAACCTTGATTAGATAAATTTCATCACGGCTTTTTTTTCCTATTAAGATAGACGACAAAATTACTTACTTGTAAGTATTTTTTTAAATTATAAACATATTAATGTGCTTATTGTTCTATTTTACTTGAATTTTAATCTATATCTTATTAAAACTTCTTCAGATTTTATTTAATGCAAGAACTAATAAGAAAAATAGATCTTGAGGTTTGCGTGAACAGATTGACATACACAGCGGTTATAAAATCGATGTTCGCATCGTAGAATAAATCTATAGGTACTATAATATTTTAAAGTCGAAGAGTTTGTTTGTTTGAACGCGATTATCTCAAGAACTACTGGTCTGATTTGAAAAAGTATTTCAGTGTTGAATAGCCCATTTATCGAAGAAGCCTATAGGTTATAATTATACATATATTATCACGCTAAGACCAACAGAAGCGGACCCACGCGGGTGAAACCGCGGAGCGCAGCTAGTACATCTTAAGCAAACAGATTGCATGCAATTAAACCAAACAACAACCTAGTATTATATTATCTACTAGCTTCCGCCCGCGACTCCGTCCGCGCGGATGTCGGTCTTCGCGTGGATGGTTTATTTCTCCATTTTAAGTAGGTACCTCTGACAATAAAATCTTATAAATATCTATTGGACCCAATTCCCAAATACGGCTAGGCCTATAATAATACGCAACGTGTGTTCGCGGTTCTACGGAACAACGTCTATGGATAAAACTGAAAAATTAAGATTAATTTTTTTCTACGTATTTTTTCAGGATAAAAAGTATCCTATTTTACGCCCAGGATAATAAGGTATAATTATACCAAGTTTCATCGAAATCGAACCGCTAGTTTTCACGTGATGCCTTCACATACAGACAGACAGACAGACAGACAAAAATTTTTTTAATCACATATTTGGGTTTGGTATCGATCCAGTAACACCCCCTGCTATTTATTTTTTCAATATTTTCAATGTACAGAATTGACCCTTCTACAGATTTATTATATGTATAGATGAAACATAATTCTTTGGTCTATATTTGTTTTTAGATCATTATTCTTCGATAAGACGCATAGTACAACGATCATAGATTATTCGGTATTTTTTTATTTTGCGGACCCTATCAGTATGTTTTACAGAGCTAGGTATATATGGCATTTAAAATAAAATATTATTGAAAATATCTTGCTCCAATAGGTAGTGTCTTCTTTTGAATTACTATTGCGAAAAAAATATTCTGATAGATTGGAAAAATAAAGAATTTTATTTGGTAAGTACAATTATTAACGTTCTTAACTAATTATTGTTCTTAACCTTGATTAACAAACAGGGTGTTCCCGTAATAAATAATCCCGTAATAATTCTCGTTATAAAGCAGTATAATTTCCAACATGGATAAATGATGGCACTAGCCTATATATCGCGATCACATTAATTTGACGCTTGGCGTTTGCGTATTTATTCTCTCAGGTATGATTTGTAAAAAAGACATCGCTCATTCAAACTGCTAATTACATTTTTGGGCGTGGATTTTATAAGCCAATCTTGCAATGCATTGCAAACCTACTTTATTGACGTGACAACGTCTTATAATTCGATAGAGCCGCCTGCACGCACGAAAAAACATGACTCATGCGGCGTTACCTCGCTCTGAGGCGTTCCATGTAAGGCTTGAAAAGTTGAAGTGCGAGCGAGAGCGCGGAACGAACGACGAAGAAGCACAATCGGACGTTGTCACGTTCAACTATCGTCCAAGAAGCTTATATCTAATACACTGGAGATTGCACTATGAACGTTGACTTGTCACGGGAAGGTATGACCTTGAATGACGCCTGGTTGTTTTTTGTCCCTTTCACACCTAACTTGGCAAGTTGGTGTGAAAGGGATAGATTGTATTAGAGTATGTATTAGATATAAGCTTCTTGCTATCGTCAGTAAACCGACTTTACAGACAACCAAATTTTATCAATATCTATCGGGACGCTCGTATACTATGTGCTAGAGATGCGTCAAGTTAATTTGACCGCGTTTATACTTAGCGCTGTCATTTTTTGACAATGGAAATAATACTGCTTTAAGACATAGTAAACTCAAACTCAAACATTTATTTCTTCAAGAAGCATTTTTGAATCGTCATAACATATTTTTAACATTTACCGCTGATTCGGAAAGCAGTATCTATTGAGAAGAACCAGCAAGAAACTCCATAACCACCACAATAGTAACCCCCCCGATCTAAATTGACCAATTTTGTTAAAATTCATTAAAAAATCTTGTATTTCAGTAATTACAATAATGGATGTGTTTAGAAAAGCGCTCCTCGTCTCGAGATGGTTTTGCGTAGCGCCTATAAGTTCTGCACCAGGTGTTACTTACTCACGCTCTTTTTATATATACAGCATATGTATACTTTTGTCTTTGGGTATGTGTACAACTAAACTGTATTAAGCTCTTTAATCTTCGTGTATGAAAAGATAGTTTTATATATCATATGATTCTTACTATTCAAATAAATGCAAAATAATAAATGCAATGTGTTTGCTTGATTCTTGTTCTTTTCTTTCGAGTCACTTTGGAAGGGACTCCATTTATGTCTGGAGATAGTTAGGTTGTAATATAGGTTACTATTAAAGTAATAGGTTACTATTGACGAAAATATCGAGAAGCAATCCGACTGAAGCATAGGACTGATTAATTATTATAGGACAAAAATAACTAATAAATGTTTACTATACATATAATTATACAGGGTGTCTCAAAAGAAAGTTTATATTTTGTGGATGAATAAAAAAAAAAGTAAGCGGTGTATTGAAAAAATCTTTATTAATTATTAAAGTGCATAATATGGGAATTTATTTCTTAAAAATAATATCGTCCAAATGCAGTCCATTGCGTTCACGGCACTCATTTAATCGAACAGTAAAATTACAGTATTTATGACAGCTCGGCAGATAGACACAGTGATGGCTGCCATTTCGTGCTGGATATTTTCTTTTAAATGCTCTGGAGAAGTTGGTTTGTTGGCATACACTTTAGATTTAAGATACCCCCATAAGAAATTATCAAGAATAGAAATTAGCGAGGAATTTTTGGCCCTTACTTTTTCGAAGATGAAAGGGGGCGTGCAGTTACAGTAAATTCAGAGCGATGGTAGACGAGTTTTTAGTGCCTGCAAAACTTTCCTGGCTATAACCAGAGAACATCGTTGCAGCAAGACGGAGCTACATCACACACATCCAATATGTCTTTACCTCGAATTCATGAAATTTTTCCGAGAAAATTGATCTCTAGGAGAGGTGATATAAATTGGCCTCCACGCACCCTGATTTAACTCCCATGGACTTTTTCTTGTCTCTTAGATGTAAAGTGTATGCCAAAAAACCAACTTCTCTAGTGCATTTGAAAGAAACCTGCCGAGCTGTCATAAATAATTTTAGTGTTCGATTAAATGAGTGCCGTGAACGCAGTGGACTGCATTTGGACGATATTATTTTTAAGAAATAAATTCCCATATTATGCACTTTAATAATTAATAAACATTTTTTCAATACACCGCTTACTTTTTTTTTATTCATCCACAAAATATAAACTTTCTTTTGAGACACCCTGTATAAATGTGAAAGAAACAAATTAATTATATTTACATTAACTCTTCTCCCCGTGATAAAAAGTTTATTTTGTAGATATTTTTCAATTGGTGAATTCAGTTTCCAACTGTATCTATTTTTATACAAGCAGAATAACATTAAATGATATAAGCCGGAACTCTTACGTGATATGATGGCTACTCGATTGCTCCATGCTAATATTCGTGAATTATGAAGTATTTTCAACGTCAAGCCGCATAAAGCGTTGGATTAAATGTTTGAATTCATTACATAAGGTATTGTTTCTACTAATTTTAACACAACAGGGATATTTTGGAACGGGAAAACCTCTGATGCTTTTGTCATATTACTTTTATAGATTTCCGCCAGCGGCTTCATCCGTGTTTTCAAAGAAAAACCCGCATAGTTCCCGTTCCTGTGGTATTTCCGGGATATAAAGTAGCTTATGTCTTATTCTGGGTCTTCAGCTACCTACATACCAAATTTCATTGTAATCAGTTCAGTAGTATTTGCGTGAAAGAGTAACAAACATCCATCGCCATCTACATAGATATCCATCCTCACAAACTTTCGCATTTGTATTTCTACTAGTAGGACTTTGTGTCATAGTTCTAAGATTTCCGGTTTGTACAACTTTATTAAAGTGTTAAACAAATAAATACAAATATATTTTTCAGATACTACCAAAAGAAGCATTGAAACAGAAAATGCTGAATATCATTTGGATCTGTTTGATTTCAGTATTTATATTTTATATTTGGACATTGATGGAGTCTGTTGTGAAAAAACGAACAGAAAATGATCCCAATATAGGTATGTTAGGTTTATTAGGAGTTAATCTAAATGTTATAGTCCAATCCCGAAGCACAATCTCTTCGCGGAAGGACTGGTTTATCTTAGATTTGGCAAAAACCATCGGGTAATCTTCGAAATACATTTGAATTTCACCCTTTGACTGAAGTCAGCAGCAGTCTCAGGGGCCTTAGACAAAGTAACAATTACAAAACGATAACGAAGTTAGAAATCGCAAAAATGTATGGGATTGACATTAGATAGACCACGTGATCTAACGCGGCGTATGTCAATCCCATACATTTTTGCGATTTCTAACTTCGTTATCGTTTTGTAATTGTTACTTTGTCTAAGGCCCCAGGCGTTATAGGTGATCACACGCGCATATGACGCCTCAGCTAGACAATGACTGACGAAAATTGTCTAGTAAAAGGCCGAAATATTACATTTATTCGGGCTTTGACTGAGTTATTATGCCAAGGCTGAGGCTTGACCAGTCAAACCTAAGAGTGCCCGAGCCTTGGGGTTTGACTATAACATAAATACAAAATGATTAAATGATATTATTTTCTTTTTTTTCCAGTGTGGTTCAGCTCTATCATCTTTGCACACTGTTTCATGGTTGTTGTTATAACGTTTGCCAGCGTTCTTTATTCCTCAATTATTTTATTGATAAATGGTGCACTTGTTTCCTTGAATGATGGACTTAGTGAATTATACCAAGGTTTCAGTATATTATTAATTAATCGATTTTATAGAATTAAAAAAAAAAATAGAATAAAAATATGTTAAAAATTTTATTTTCAGATGACGAAAATTACGGTGCTGTACTATACGATGACAATATGAAAAATATCGGTTTCCCTCAAGATCTTTTCAAGCAAAAACTTAAAAGAAAAGGTATATTGGGTATTAAAAAAAAAACTTTGATTGAAAATTTTAATCAATTTTTAAGTCATTAAAATTAACATGGGAGCAGTTACGTTTCTATATTTATTTTATTTTTAAATGGAGAGCAATTACAAAAAACCACAACTCACGAGGCAGATTTTTACCTCTTTAGGGTGCTTTTCCACCAATAATGTGCGAGAAAGTGTACCTAATTGTGCGTTTCAAGCGTTTAGCGTTTGAACCGATACTATTGGTTATTTACAAACACATTCCTCACAACACATCCTCACACATTTTTGGTGGAAAAACACCATAAATATCAATTTTTTTCAACAGAACAAGACGATAGAAGGAACCTAGAAGTTGATATGCGGATTAATTCCTACACCAAATCCTATTTGACCATTTGTGATGCTGTCAAAATTATTAAAAAATATGATGGTGTTTCAATTTTGTCTCTGATTGCCTTGGCCACTGTGTCTTTTATATGTGCTGGTTATATAGAAATATTGATTTTGAAAACGTGTAAGTTTGGTTAAAGTCACACCATAACCTAAATATACATAGGTAGGCTTTGTAATATTTTTAAACATAACACTGCTACTGTGTCATGTTTTAAAATGTGACCAAATCTCACCCGCATAAAAGTCTGAGTCGTAATTATTAAAAGTATATACTCGTAACCAACCTCTAATTATTATTATAAATGTAAAAAAGGACATAGTATAAAATATTTTATTACGGAAATATCATGGGAATGCGAGATATACGCTTTCCCTTTGACTACGCGGGCGTAGCCGCTGGCGGAAATCTAGTATTCAAATACAATGACTTCATCATTGTCCAAAACCATGTTACAACTTAGTTTTAAAAGTTATACACAATTTTTAACACTTTCCACACACATGTTCGTTTAAATGTACTATTTTATAAAATACTGGTTTTAGTTACGGAAAATATCAACATTGGTATCGCTTTATCTCAAGTTACATGGAGTTTCCTGCACATTTGCAGGGTGGTTATATTGATAGACCCTTGTCATCGAACTCATCACCAGGTAAAGTATCCTTGAACTAGACGTCTTAAATAATAATAATAATCGTAGGGATGTGACGACCCCATCGCCCACGGCTGGAATATCTATTGTCTACGTCACAATAGATATGCTAGATATATAATAACAGCGCTATATAGGTTATCTAGCGCTATCGCCTTCTTACTCTGGAATAAATACTACTCATGGTAACAGTCCCAAAATACTTTTATAAAATGGGTTAGTGAGAGAATGATGAATATGGTGAATGAGTTAGTCATTATTGGTGAGACAAAAGCTGCCCGCCTTCGATGGATCGGTCACCTAGAAAGGATGCCAAACGATCGCGCTGCGAAGAGGGTGTACATGTCAAGCCGATCGGTAGGCGCCCCGTCGGCCGACCTCGTCACCGTTGGAGAGACGAAGTCCAAAAAGATCTGGACATCCTTCAAGTAGAAGACCTCAACACCAGGGCGCTAAAGCGCGAAACTGGGGAACTTTTGGTGTCGGAGGCCAAGATCCTCTTTAGGTCGTTGCGCCGTTGAAGGAAAGAAGAATGGGTTAGTAAAATGCGAGCTAATCGAGCGGTCTTGTTCACGAGTTGGAATCAGTCAAAGCTCTTTTAAACATTATTGGAACGAAGTTCCTTATGGCGCGTTGTGAAAGGGGGCTAGACGAAAAAAATTCTTACGAATAGTTGTCACGACACTTTTTGCTAGAGTTGTAAGCCGTGCGGCGTGCGCGTGGTCTGTCTGTCTCTCTCTAACTTAACACTTCCTTCCATCCGGATGTCTCTTGACATCGCTCAAGCTTTTTTATGAGCTATACTTGTATGTTTGTATGTAACCGACTATTTTATTCAGTTATGACCCATTTTAAACGGAAAGATATAATTCAAACTTTGTACAATTATCAAGGATCGGTTTTTAAAACGATATTTATTATTATTTGTCTTAAAGATATTTAATTTTTTATTTTTCCCATTAGTTTCACAGAACTGGAGAAATAATAGATCGTATCAGGCTTCGATGGAGTGATTACGATTCAGTTATACACGAGCTGGAGCTTTTCAAATTGGTAGTCAAACTTAATAGAGTTATGTATTCACCAATTAACTTATTCATTCTAAATAGGCTTCTTATATTCAAGGTACGTAAATAAATTATTTTGTAGTCATTTACTCGCTGACCCGGCAAGCTTAGTTCTGCCAGGATAATTTTATTACTTAGCATATAAAAACAAAATTGTTTGCGAGATATGCTCACTGCTCAGCCATTATTACAAAGTACAAAGACGTTTAGACTTCGATCTTTGAAACTACGCAGTCGATTTTGATGAGGTTTTTTCAATGGATAAAATGATTCAAAATCAAGGTTTTATGGTTCTTTTGCATTTAGTAGATATGTCTATAAGAATCTTCAAAAAGTTTACTTTCTGGTATTAGTAGGTTCTTAAAAATATAAATACGTTACATATCCGCAGTTTAAATTCAACCTAAAATTTTAAAGTAATTCAGGAGATAGTCAGCCAATTTATGATGTCGTTGCAGTCAATATTACAACATAAAGACTCCAGGAAATGGACTAGAATTTGATAACAAGTTCAAAAAACACGTATTGAGAATTTTTTACTTCTTTCAATTAAAAAAGTTTTTTTTTGCGATTGATGATAATACTAACCTACAGATTGTCATTTGAGTATAATAATAATGTAATTTTTTTAGGTTTTAGGGTGCTCTTTAACCTATTTAATTACAATTATTCAATTCCATCAATTATAATTGCGATTCCTGAATTGAAAATTGAATTGAATATCGTGTAAGAAGAGTGACTGCATATTTGGATCAAATTTGTAAAAGAAGAAATGAGATACCTAATATTTATCGCACGATACATCAAATTATAATTCTGATTTGGACTTTGAAAAGTAGGATTAGCACATTAAAACAAGAATTACCAGAAAACCTTCCTATAGAATTATTGTACTAACTGCTTATACAAATTGATGTTTTATGTGAGCTTTAACATTTTCTCTGTAATATTGATCGTTGTTTTGTGTGAAAAAAGCAAATAAAATAATGTTGTGTGTGTGCGGTTTTTTTTATTTAACCTATAATATCTACCTAGAATACAGATAGAATATAGATAGAATATAATATAGAATATAATATTTATCACCATAAAATAATTTTTAGATAATAACAATTATACACTCAAGCCGCTATTGAACATTTAGGCTGAATTATTTTTGATTACCTTGAAACTATTAATAATGATTGTTATAAAATAAATAAAATATCCTTTATTGAATTATTATGTACCGTTAGGCAAAAATAAAAAATACAAGAGTTACATTACATTACACAGTTATTGAAATAATGCAAAAAAGTATCAATTTAGAAATCATAAATATTAACGCAGAAGCCCGGGCATAAAATGCCAAGATGCTGCTACCAAAGTTCGTTTATAATCGAGTTACTAGAAGTTAAAAGAATAGTATTCCTAAATCTAGCAATGCCTGATCAATGCATCGAGAACCGGCACGCAATGTGCGCGTGTTATACATATAAACAGTTGCATTTAATTTATCATTATACATTCTTCAGATTCACAGACACATTGGAGAGGAGAAAATATTTAATTCTGAGGAATTAACAAATGTACTATTATAATGTATCGCATTCAGTGCTGGATACAATATAATAATAAACTCGAGAAGATAATTTTTAAATCAATTATTGTAACGTCCATTTACGTTACTAAAATTTAACCCATTGAGCCCCAAGCGGCCCGATCGGTCCACTACACAATAGATTTTCTATTGTGTCTGTGATTCCGGGGCCTGAGTACTTTTTTGTGCTATATAAGGTCTTTTATGTTATGAACCAATTGAAATATGAAAAGTATTAATAAAAAATAAAAATATATTTGTACGCCTGTGAAAAAAATAATATTGATTTTTCATGAAAAAATTTTGCTTGCGCCCTTGTCTGCGTCACATAATAATTGTAGGAATATATTTTCACAGGCCTCATCATTTTAGATATTTGTACAGAAATTCACAGGAGGTCAATGTTTTATATGTATACTAGCTTCCGCCCGCGACTCCGTCCGCACGGATATCCGTCTTCGCGTGGATGGTTTATTTCTCCATTTTGAGTAACTCTGACAATGACATCTTATTAAAAAAAAAGAATCCACTGCGGGTAACGCAACGTGTGTTCGCGGTTCTACAGAACAACGTCTATGGATAAAACAGAAACATTAAGATTTTTTTTTCCACGTATTTTTTCCAGGATAAAAAGTATCCTATTTTATGCCTAGGATAATAAGGTATCATTATACCAAGTTTCATCGAAATCGAACCGTTACTTTTCACGTGATGTCAGCATATACAGACAGACAGAAAGACAGACAAAATTTTTTTTTAATCACATGTAATGTAGGTATGGTATCGATCCAGTACCACCCCCTGCTATTTATTTTTCAATATTTTCAATGTACAGAATTGACCCTTCTACAGATTTATTATAGATTTAATACATAACATGATTTCCAAAATATGGATCTTCTTTTTTATTATCTAGGTACTGCTCTTCGCCACAAATACTCGACACTTGTATCGAAAGTAATGAAACTGTGATCCATGCATGTATAGTTTTATTTAATTTAATAATTGTAAGGTTAAATAAAATAATTGTTGTTAAATAAAATAAATATCCCTAAATAAAACATGTTTTCTATCTTATTCTCTCGTAGTATTTGAGACAATATCTACAAGAGTTTTTCTTGCTATTTTCCCTGTAGCAGTCATTGGAAATTCCTTGAAAAACGCAACACCTCCGCGCAGTTCCTTGTTCACTGATAATTTTTCTGTAAATTAAAATAAAATGATGTTGTGATCAAATTTTTTTCAATGTGGGATGAAGAACTAGAATAAAAGTACCCAACTTAAGAAACAAAAAGATTTTTGCAGAACTCATAATTCTCTCGTTCTAGAATCTGGATGAGCATTGAGCATCTATATTTTTATATAATCTGGATATGGATGGCAGGATTGTGAAAAGCGATCAGAAAAAATATAATACATGCGTACCAATAACAAGATCTTTGATTTCCTGTGCAGTTACACATGACAGTTCTTCTCGTATAACACACGCTGTTGGTCTTTCTCCATCTTCTGGATGAGCAATACCAACCACACAAACGTCTTTAACACCTTCATGAGTACGTATTACATCCTCTATTTGTCCAGGAAATACCTATATAGGTACAAATTATTCCATTAATTTTATATTATTTTATGTTTTTGTAAATGTCTATTTACTTTATTACAACAATATTGAATTTTAACTTTCCTATATTTCTGAACAAGTTCAATTTTTTATAATTAGTTATACAGAAGCAGAAGACATTTTAAAAACATGTAAATAGAAGGGAGTAAAATGAAGATGTTAAATAAAATAAAAAAATCACATTTCTTTAATTCTTGTACATTACACAAACAATAACATGCGAACACACATACACCCACACACACTCACACACACACACACACACACACACACACACACGCACACGCACACATACACACACACACACACACACACACACACATACACACACACACACACACAAATCCATTCTACCAATTTTTAGAGTATTTTTATTTTTATGTATTACCTTATTTTTTAAGCTTTCTTTTAATTGTTAATGCCTAGTAATTGTTATGGAAGAGAAGCGCCTTCTAACACAAGTGAAATTTATCACTATGAAGGCACTTACCTCCAACCCGAGATGAAAACTTGTTTAAAAGAAATAAACAATTTTATTTATTTATTTATAATTCAATGGGGATCATTAAATATCTATTTCTGATATTTTGGCAATGTTGGACCTGAAACTTACTTAACCTATTTTGTGTAAAATGTAACTTACTGAACAACCTTTCCATTTAATTATTGTTTTAATTCTATTGCCGAAATAATAAAAGCCATTTTCATCTCTGTAGTACAGATCACCTGTTTTGAAATACCCATCTTCAGAAAAAACTTTCTGCGTTTCTTCGGGATCATTGTAGTATTCCTGTAATTATAAATATCTATTTTTTAAATTTAACTATGAAAATTATCCTCATAATAGGCTTGTGTCTCAGCAGTGAGATCGTATATGGGCTGATAATGATGAATTTAACTATGGACAATAAATTACAGTAATATTTTTGGTATTGTATTATTTTGATGATTTTGACAGCGATATAATTAATCCATTGAGCCCTGAGCGGCCCGATCGGTCCACGACACAATAGATTTTCTATTGTGTCTGTGATTCCGAGGGCTGAGTTACTAAAATAGCTTCATAAGACCTTGAGGCATGGTCCTTTAATCCACATTTCTCCAAGTACGTTGGGTTCCGTTACTTCATTCCCCGATTCGGGATCTACTAGCTAAAAACAAAGGAATGACTCATATTAAAAAAAGTAAAAAAAAGTCATCACTCGATGCTTGCCACACAAAAATATTTTACATTCTTTATTTATTCACAAATTTAAGTCTGAACCAGAATATACATTTCTATGGTAGGTATGTATATAAATTTTATTGGTAAGTCACATAATCGTTAAATCGTTAATTATTTTTTGAAAGAAATAAAGACATGATTAAAATTAAATTAAATCTTTGGCATATTATGATTATAATGTACATATAATGTATTTTGTAAAATTAAATTGTAGAACTGACATGATTAAAAAGAGCAACTATGGAGTTTTTTGCCGATTCTTCTCCATAGATACTGCTTTCCGAATCGGTGGTAAATGTTAAAATATGTAATGACGTTTCAAAAGTGCTTCTAAAAGAAGTCTAATTGAATAAATAAATGTTTGAGTTTGAATTATCTAACTAACTCTTATGTTAAAGGTATCTCTTCATTGTGTAAAGGTAAATCATTCAAAACCAAATCAAAAACTATATACTCATGTCTTAGATTACAAAATAAAGTACAGATGGAGCATGACAACCACCCGTCGCCCTTGTCAAAGAAAATACGAAATCAAAAACAAATACGTCGCTGCACCAGTGCTATAGCGCATAAAGTGTCATGCAATACGTCAAAAAGGGTTTGCAATTTTAGTAAATAAATGCCGTCTTGTGATAATAAAACGCTGTAAAATTTGTTCCCGAAAACAAAAAAAAGATAAAACTTCGTTTCACAGGTTTCTGTAGATTATTTGGCTGATTTATTTCTTTAATACGAATAATAATTTTACAGATATGAAGGAATACAAAACTTCAACGTATGTTGCCAGTATTTTGAAAATGAATTTGCCATTTTTATTGGTAAAACGGTAAAACGGTTAAAAGATCTTCAGGGTAATGCTGTTGTATTTTTCGATCGTGAATGTGATTATTTGTATAGTGCACCTTGAACCTGTAGTTCATGATCATTATTAGATTATTTTAATAAGCATAATACATTATTTTGTTACTTTTATAAAGCTTAAAAAAGTCATAGTCGTTTTCGCTAGCGATTTAATTTATGTGAACTCCATGATGGATATGATGAAAATAAAATGTCCCGTATTCTCGACTAAAAACTACCGCTATTCGTATTAATATATTATGAAAAATAAAAAATAATATAATTATTATAGTTAATATTGAAACTTTTTTTATGTAATTTATTTAATAAAAAATGGAATACAATTATTTTGTCCATATATAACTTTAGTAGGCAGGTACTTTATGTAATAAAAGAATTTAAATAAAAATTAAAACTTGACTTCTCATTTATGTATATAGCCTACGTCACTACCGCCACTAACATAATAATTCAGATCATTGCAATGAAACCTCACAACTCAAAATCGGTCCAACGGTTTATACTGCAGGGCGTGTCAAAGAAATATTATACATACATCCATAAACTCGAAAAACATAACCCTCTTTTTTCCGTAGTCGGGGAAAAATTTGGGAAATTTTTCAATATCTGGCAACATTACACGCACACAGAAGCACCGTGTACGTACGGTGCAGCGGCGAAATGACAGCACACATAGCTTTATTGAAAATGACGATAAATTATTCGGTTTAGTTCGGCAACGCTCCATCTGTCTTTTATTTTGTAATCTAAGACTCATGTATTCAATATCAAAATAATAAATCATACCTTATGACTAAAACATGGTAGTAAGGATTTTCCACAGCTACCAAGTGGACACCCCTCAGTATAGTTAAAGATATGTCCAACGGTTTCCGTTTGCCCTACATTTTCAAATAGCCTTGAATCTTCCCTCATACAATTCTAAAAAGATAACAAAAATTGTATAGTGTTTGTTTGTAATCACTATCTCATCTTTTGACAATCATCATGAGTACAAAATACATTTCCAATACAGTTTATTGTTTATAATTATTATTCAACATTAAGATTGCACTTCTGAATAATATACGGTGAAGATTATTAAAAAAAAATCTATCTCTATATATAGATATAAAACTCAAAGGTGACTGATATAGTGATCTATCAACGCACAGCCCAAACCACTGGACGTATCGGGCTGTTGGCATGCAGGTAGATGTCATAACGTTGGCGTCCCCTAAGAAAGGATTTCCCGAAATTCTTGCGGAAACGGGGATGCACGAACAAAGTCGTGGACGGAAGCCAGTATCTATATTATTGGAAAAAAACCTATTCCCTCTTTTTCTTATCAAAGTTTAATATGATCGGTAAAAAAATAGGATTTATTTATATTTAGAATTAGTCTTAAACATACCTTTACTTCCAAAAATAATTGATCATTAATTTTTTCCCCAACTCCTGCGATTACACCGAAACAAGTGAGATCAACTTGGTCTTTCCTTTTGATAACCTCTGCCAATATGTGGGGATTTAGATAAGTAGATATCGGCTGAAATTAAAATAATTATATAGTTCATATTTTAATACATCGACAGCAACATCTCTTAGGTATGTACTAAATTTATTTTTGAATTCAAAAATTGCTAGGAGTTCGAAAATTTCCTGAAAAATACGTGATGAAAATATAGTTATCTACACTAATATTATAAAGAGGAAAACTTTGTTTGTTTGTTTGATTGTAATGAAAAGGCTCATAAACTACTGGACCGATTTTAAAAATTCTTTCACCATTCGAAAGCTACATTATCCACGAGTAATATAGGCTATATCTTATCACGCTAAGACCAACAGGAGCGGAGCCACGCGGGTGAAACCGCGCGGCACAGCTAGTCTTTAATAAAGAAAAAATATAAAAGATATATGTACAATGTACATACCTTATATTTATTGATCATGTTAATAATAATATCTATATTATTGAGAATGGAACTTTGAAGTTTGCACTGTCCCAGAAGAGGTAATGAAATTAATGCAACGTAATTCCCTATTGCATTTACTGGTGATAATTGTAACGAATTTGTTCCCCTTCTAAAAGAAAAGCATATTAATATAAACTACATATACCAAGTTCTTAGAAAATGTATTGTTAGATGTATCTTGGTATTTATATAAAAGAGCGGTCCGCCTCGTTTCGCCCGTGGTAAGTTTACGTTTTCAATACAATACAATACAAAATTCTTTATTTAACACACACAGGTAAAGAAGATAAGAAAAAGAAAAGTGAAAAACATAATATAATATATATAAGACACAATATGTTAAATAGGCGGCCTTATCGCTTTCAAGCGATCTCTGCCAGACAACCTTTGGATAGGATTAGTTTTATGCAATAGAATGAGATAGGTGGTGTTTAAATTAAATAACATTAAAAAAGACAACAGACAAAAAAAAGATATATTAGTTAGGTAGAAATAATTAGAACCTTTCTCTTACTTAGGAATATTATAAAAAAAAATAATTAACGAAAATCGGTCCAGCCGTTCTCGAGTTTATCGCTTAGCACTACATTTACTAAATTGGCTGATAATAATTTTAAACGTTCGGAAAGCAGTTCAACGTGTCAACGGTAAACTGCTTTCTGAACCGTTTGTAAACGGTTAAAAAAAGAAATGTTGGAATTTGCTTTTAAAAAATAAATAAAACCTTATCCTCCCTTTTACTCACATGATGTCCATTATATCAAAATATTTTCTAATATCATGTATACATTTCGTATATATTGGCGTTTGGGTGAAAGCAACAGCCTTTGTTTTACCCGTGCTTCCACTTGTACATATAAGAAATTGGCAAGTGTTGTCTGGATCGATTTCTGCAATCCTATAAATTGAGGAACCAAAATGGAAAAAGGTAAAGAAGATAAAGGTAACAGTAGTAAAGTAACAGTACAGTAAGTAAGTACCCGAAATTTTGTGTCAGTGTTTCGGGTCATTTGTAACAGGATGGCGGTTCTACAGGGGTCTTAGTAGGTACGCAATGACAAAAAGAAAAATGATGGTCAGAACGCTGATACCGGATACCTTAAGATACTGTAATATTTTATAGAAGAGAATCTTAACATAAAATATTATAGTATCTTCACCGTGTGTTTTAAACAAGGTTTATCCGATTAAGACCACCAAGTAACAGCAGTTACGAGATATCTAACAGTTTTTGTAATATTGCTTTGCCAAAGTGATAAAATGTCTTACTTAAATTTTCCCTCTGCTTTGTCGTCGTCATATTTTTTAATGAATTCTGACCATGCTTTGTATCCATGTCCAAATGCAACAATTTTTGTGTTCAATTTCAAGTCTTGTTCCACTTTCTTATACGTTTCAAAGAAGTTTCTTTCACAAAACGCTATTTTTGGTTTTGTTATAGCGAAAAGATCTTTAATCTCATCTGTAAATATAAAATACGCCCGATATAAATACTGAATCAAATTCACAAACCTCCTATCTCACATTTACCATTTACTAAAAAAATAGAGTTGTCCTAATAATGTACTTACGATATTTATAATAAGGAGAAACACCAAAACTAATCATGCCATTAAAAATGGCGCTATACATGGGTATACTCATATCCAAGTGATTCCATCCACCAACTGCTACCACGTCACCAACCTTTAGACCAAAGTTACGAAGGCATTTGGCCAATTTAATAGAACGGCTTAGAACCGAGCCAAATGTCTCTGCTTCTCCTGTTGCTCCATCAATCTAGAATATATTATAATTTTTTGGAAACAGAAATAATGTAATTGGTATTATTGAAGGAAGGAAGGAAGTTTATATAATGTAATAGTGAAAGGGAGTGAAAACGTGGAAAATTTCATAAAAATATCCGTATTTAATGAATTGTGTATAAGACCAGGCACTCTAAAATAATTTCTGGCACTGAGAGACCGATTAGACCGCCTAGCCGTAATGAAGTTGAATATCGCGTGCGCTCTTTGATCGCGTTCGAGCTCGAAACTAAATCTCGTAAGTCTCAATTCTTATTTCGTTTATATAACGAAAGTAATAATTAACCTAGAGAAAAAATAATCAATACCATAAAATATCTTGGGATTGGATGGTAAACTATATTTTCTTACTATTAACATTTATTTTAGACATAAAGTTCAAGTAAATCATAAAAAAATGTAATAATTCTTAAAAAGGCATAATTTTTGAATAAAAAATGAATCGCGCGAAAATGTAACAATTACGTAACTATCTTGTACATGACCCAATAAGTCATATACATATATGTGAATATTTCAGAATATTTATGCAAATTTACATTAAAAGGGAGCCTCCTCTTAAAGTAACAGTAGTAGCAGTTGTTATTGTAGATAATAATTCATAATTCAATATTAAAAATTCGTTCTAATGAAGCTGAATGGGTCGGATCTAGTGAATAACTTTGTATAATTATGATCACATCAAGATATTATATCAATATAACAATAATCCTATTATAAAAAAAAAACCCTAAAACACGAATTAAAATAATTGATAAGTTGATCTATAAAATGTACTTACCTGACAAAGCAGATCAGAATGTTGTTGCATATTTTTCATCAAAACATGGCCGAGGTGAAAATCTGATCTCAGAGCGTTTTCAAACATTTTGAAATTGAAGAACTTTCTTTATTAAACCGTGTCTATGATTAACTGACACTTGAATAATGAGTAACTAATTGGGTTCTATTATAGTAATTTAAGGGTCATTTAGATAAAATAAACAGTAAAGTGAATAATAAAGAAAAATTATTACGTACTTAGTTTTAAATAATTTATAGATTTAGGTTGGAATTAACTATTAAGATAAAATGTTTTAAGAATTATGAACTTACTTTACGGGTTTTCTTGCTTTATTAGAGTTTTCCGTTATCCTGCCAAGGTACATTCATTGAACCGACCGAAGTTTTTAACCGACTTAAAAAAAGGAGTTGGTTATCAATTCGGCTGGTATACATATATTTTTTTTATGTAAGTACACCGATTACGCAGAGGTTTCTGAACCGATTTACATGATCTTTTTTTTGTTTGTTTTTTATGGGTTTATGGGAAAATAACAACAGATTAACTTGATATCAATTCATTTGTTTTATTGGAAACAGATATATTGGAGGTTAATAGTACAATTTTGGCTTTAAAAAACACTTATGCTTCAGGATATGATGGCATATCATCTATTTTCTTAAAGAAAAATCTTGCTATATTTGGCCAACCGATCACGCAATTATGCAATATATGCTTATCATCGGGTGTGTTTCCTGATCGTTTAAAGCAATCTCAAGTTGTGCCGATCTACAAGTCGGGAGACAGAGACAGTATAACCAACTATCGCCCCATCTCACTTTTGCCAACCATATCAAAGGTTCTGGAGAAGCTTATTAATAAGCGTCTCGTTAATTACTTGGAAAAGAATTGCATACTTTCAATTAACCAATTTGGATTTCGTGCAAAAAAATCGACCAGTGATGCTATCAATACTCTTGTGTCTCTTATCGCTAACAACCTAGACAGGAAGATAAAATGTTTGGGTGTTTTTTTGGATCTGGCGAAAGCGTTCGATACTGTCTCTGTCCCCCTGCTCCTGGCAAAACTTGAATCAATAGGAATCCGTGGTACTCCGCTAGAATTGTTTAGAGATTATTTATCAAATAGGACTCAATTTGTTAAAATTGGTGATGTACAGAGCCAAAAGCGGTCCATAAATTTTGGCGTTCCTCAGGGATCGGTACTCGGCCCTACGCTCTTTTTAATATACCTAAATGACCTATGTAATCTACATATACCTGACGCGAAGATAATAAGTTTTGCTGATGATACTGTTATTGTTTTTCAAGGGGAGACATGGGAATCTGCTCGTTTGGCAGCTGAATCAGGCATGCGATCGGTAATAAATTGGCTAAATCATAATCTTTTAACTTTAAATTTTACAAAAACTAAATAAATAAATTTTTCTCTTAAAAATAATACCAGACCTCCCCATAATTTTACCATAAAGGCGCATACGTGCTTAAATGTAGGAAACTGCGATTGCTATACTCTTTGTCCTGTCGATACTATAAAATACTTAGGGATAACAATAGATAAAAACTTAAGCTGGAAGCCGCAAATAGATGATTTAAAAAGTAGAATACGTAAACTTATCCCAATTTTTAAAAAAATAAGACGACTTAAAGATGAAACCACGAACAAAATCGTCTACCAGTCTTTATGCCAATCACTCCTTAATTATGGTATCTCGGCTTGGGGTGGAGCAAATAAAACAACACTTCTTAAGCTTGAACGCACACAGAGATGTATCTTAAAAGTACTGCAATTTAAGCCGTTTAGATATCCAACAAATCTCTTGTACAACGAATGCCGCGTTCTGACTGTGAGGCAATTGTTTATAAAAGTAATAGTCCTGGAGCAGCACAAAGCTCTTCCATCTTCTACCGTTGTTACAAAAAGAAAAACCCGCATTGAAGAGATCTACTGTGCGCCGGGTTGTAAAACTCGTTTTGCGAAAAATTTTGCATATTATATTGCTTCCTATTTGTATAATTATATTAACAATAAAATTAAAATAAAAGACATGAGTAGACCTAGACATGAGTACCTTTGCAGTAAATCTTTGGACAAATTTTTGCTTCGCCTCGACTACAACGAGACAGAAAAACTGTTTGTGGCTAGTACCATCTAGAACCTATTACTTAAAGTTACCTTACTATTATTTATACTCATTAGTTTTATATGTGCATCAGAACTTATATAACGAGAACATTTATAATATTATATAAACCGTAGTGTACATTTTGCAAAAAATAAATAAATAAATAAATTAAAATAATAATAAACTTCCCTGCTGTAACACAGTGGCGTCAGCGACTAGCACGGAGGGAAGTATGTTTGTTTGTACCTAATAATTGTTATGTACCTATATGCCTTATGTTTATGTGTAATAATTGTTATGTACTTATATATCTTAATGAAACGCATGTAACATGTTCTTTGTAATAAATAAATAAATAAATAAAAACGTTACTTTGATTTATGAGTCTTTGGTGTGATTTGGTGTGATATACTGAGATTTATTCATAACCAGGTTACACAGCAAAACAGTTGACACAAGAGGAAGTACAAGAGAAAGTATAACGCGACCACAGATAATAAACAATATAACCATAGACAGTAGCTACAAATAAAGAGCTATCCAGACAACTTAAGACAATTAACATTGTTTGGTTTATATATTATGTACTAGTTCTAACACCTGCCCTTAAACTAAACAATGTGTAATCCAAGATTCTTTATACGATTAAAATGTTTATCTTTACTTAAACATTTAGTTAGAACATCTGCTGGCATATTTTCAGTAGATAAGTATTTTAACATTACAATTTTATCTTCTACAATTTGTCGTACAAAGTGATGTTTTATATCAATATGTTTACTACGGCTATGATTAACATGACTTTTACAAAGGCTTTGTGCTGACTGACTGTCATTGAACAATGTTACTGATAAATTTTTACCTAAACATTCATAAAGAAAACTTCTAAGAAATTTTGCCTCTTTTGCTCCTTCACACAATGCCATGTATTCAGCTTCGGTGCTTGAAAGAGCCACAGTACGTTGTTTTCGGCTTTCCCATGACACAGCTGAATTTCCTAATTTAAATACATAACCAGTATATGAGCGACGGTCTAGCTGATTAGACGCCCAGTCTGCATCTACATATCCTGTAATATTTAATGATGATTTTTCATAGACCATATTATAAACAAACTCTTCAGCTTTATAATATTCTAGTATAGATAGACGTCCGTTGAAAAAACAGAAATGAAATTGAGCCTGTTAAGGTAGGTGACAATGTGAGAGAATGAGTGGACGTGTAACTGAGTGTGTGTGTTAGGGTCAGTGTGTGTGTGTGTGTGTGTGTGTGTGTGTGTGTGTGTGTGTGTGTGTGTGTGTGTGTGTGTGTGTGAGTGTGTGTGTGTGTGTGTGTGTGTGTGTGTGTGTGTGTGTGTATTACTTATTTAAGTTATTTTATTTATAATCTGAAGAATTACACTTTTAAATCTAGGGCGAACACGGAGAGGGAGGACATCAAACCTATTTAATAAATAGTATCTACAACTAAATAATAAGTAGTAATTAATAATATCAAATCTTTTTTATTTTTTGCTTTTCCGTTTTTCAAGTCGGTTTTTTTAACGTAGTTATTACATTTGTCAGTTTTAAGTTTTAACATGAATGTACATTAATTTAAAATTATGGAATTACACGATTCTATTATTTAAACAAAGCACAGATTATTAAGTAGTTAAATTAAAATAAAACACATCGTAAAGACGAAAAATGCTTTTATTTAAAACTACCACGTGTTAAAATATTTATCTTATTAAATTTATGTTAGCAGAAGCATAGAATATAATATACTCTAACGCGAAGAGAAGCGACACTTGAGCATGTGTAATCGTAAAATTGCTTGCGGCTATGTCACGTGCGTGTCTGGAGAGCCGCGGGGACTTGGAGGGGGCGTGGAGCACGCACACAACAAAACAGATCTAAGAAGAGATGCTGTAGGCAATGTTGCCTTGATACCATCAGTGACCTGGCGTCAAAGATTCTAGTTCAGGCTATTCAAGCGATTCTAGGTGGCGTGGCGGTACTGGCGGTGCATTGCGTAACGTCCCCCTCACCCCCGCGCACTGGCGCGCACCCGATTCTATATAGAAAATGACGTACGCCATCTCTTCTTCGTAGCTGGTATCTACTTTGTGGTGCACACACTGTGTACTTCGATGCCTAATTATTATTAGATCACCAGCGCTGCGACTCTCACTACACAGTGTCAACGGTCTGCCAGAAGCAAGGTAAGAATATTTTTGATAGCAACAATATTTTTTTGTCTTGCTTAAAAACGTCTCTTAGTTAATGGTAAACCTGTGAATATTAAAGTAAGTATGTTGTATTTATTATTATTATTTTTAAACGATTAAAGTTATTTTTGAAGAATAATTTCCCATACATTTGAAACTGGAGAGCGACGACAGTATAAGTAATTATGACGCCAGTTATCTGTAAATGAATTGAGAATAAATTCAATTATACAATTATAAAAATATAATAAAATAAGATTTTTATTAAAAATATGATATTTATTAAGTAGCTCTGCACCCCGACTTTGTACTCTGTAAACCTTCGTGGGCTCATGCACAAAACTTTGCTTAAGAAAATCAAACGAATAAAACATTACTATTAAATAATGATATACATACAAACATTTATTTTTATAATATATATAGAGGGATAGTACCGTGGTTATCAAAGACCTCGTCAATGTGAATAGCCCAAGCGGTGCAAATTCTTCCTTAACTAATAGTAGACTTCTCATAAACATCCACACAGTTACAGGAATTGGTTTTCCTATTTCCTTCCCTTGATATGCTAGTTGGCTGAGAAGATTCTTCGTGATTTCCATCTGTAATATTACATATTATATAGTTATACATATCACAAGTGCATGTATGCAGCAGTGGTGGCTCAGTGGTGAGACCTCGGACTTCGAATCGATAAGTCCGTGGTTCGAGACCAGGTGAGTGCGCAGGAAATAAATTGATTTTTCAATTTATCTGCGCATGTTGTAACATCACCACTACTCGAACGGTGAAGGAAAACATCGTGAGGAAACCGACATGTCGAAGAATTAAAAAGTTCGACGACATGTGTCATCCGCCAACCCGCATTTGGCCAGCGTGGTGGATTATGGCCTGTACCCTCATAGGAGGCCCGTGTCCCAGCAGTGGGAACATATATGGGCTGATGATGATGATGATGATGATGACATATCACAAACTTTTAAAAAGAGTATTAGTGTGAATTATTAATAATTATTGAATTGTATTAATAGTAATAGAGGTAGTAAAAACATGAATCCTATCCTATCCTACTAATAATGCGAAAGTTTGCGAGGATGTGTATTTGTGTTTGTTACTCTTTCACGCAAATACTATTGAACCGATTACGATGAAATTAAGCAAACATATAAAGGGTAACTTGGATTAACACATAGGATTAAGTTTTATCCCGGAATTCCCACGGGAACGGGTACTATGCGAGTTTTTCTTTGAAAAATAATTTTGATCTTTATGTCTTTGTGTGTAACATGTTTTATTCAATAAATGATTTATACATGTACTAGCTTACCGCCCGCGGCTTCACCCGCTTTGTCTAAAACCTAATAAATTACTAAAACCTTCCTCTTGAATCACCCTACCTATTAAAAAGAACCGCATCAAAATCCGTTGCGTAGTTTTAAAGATTTAAGCATACAAAGGGACATAGGGACAGAGAAAGCGACTTTGTTTTATACTATGTAGTGATTAACTAATAACTTTATTAATATCTACTCTTTTTAAAACGCTTTTATTAGCTGCTCGTGTAAGCTTGTGTGTCCTGAGGGGTTAGACAAGTGGCAGCTTTCGTTTAGCGTAACGTTTGATAGAATAGTCAATAGATTATGAATGTATGAGATTGACATAAGCTGTACATAAATGTATCGACAGCTTACGTCAATCTTAAACATTCATAATCTACTAGTGGTCCGCCCCGGCTTCGCCCGTGGTACATATTTCGCAATAAAAGGTAGCCTATGTCCTTTCTCGGGTATCAAAATATCTCCATACCAAATTTCATGCAAATTGGTTCAGTAGTTTAGGCGTGATTGAGTAACAGACAGACAGACAGACAGAGTTACTTTCGCATTTATAATATTAGTATGGATTCTATCAAACGACGCTAATAGAAAGCCACTTGTCTAGGGGGGCTGATCCTTTAGGTAGACTCGATTTTATATTTTTAACGAACGTATTTAATTCAAAACTTTTACTCTACATAGCGTGTTTTTACTTATATTAAACTATATTTATTACTAGCTATGCCCGCGACTTCGTCCGCGTGGAATAGTGACTGCATAGTAGTAACTACTTAACACACAATTATTGAGTGAAAACATACTACCATAAACAATTAAACTATAAGCGCTGACCGATTGTTTTACAGTAAAGAAATAAAATAACACAAAACTGATGGCAAAATTTATTACAAAACTGAGCTTAAAACTACAAAATACACATAGGTACAAAATTTCCAGGGTGTGGTTATCATCCCGCTCCCATATTGTTCTACTTTCACAGACTTTGAACTTTTCCTTTTCACTTCTAGTAAATGGATGAATCGATTTTGATACACTATATCTAAGAACGAGCGTCGGAAAATATGTAGCATTACAAAAAAGAACCGCATCTAATTCGTATTAGGTACCCGTTAGCGAGCTACGGTGGCACATGCAGACACACAAACACACATAGCGGTCATAACTTGCTCTTTTGCGTTGGGGGTTAAAAATATAATACCTACGACCTAATTTTATTACCTAAAAGTAACCATAACATTGCTATTTGTGCAGGTTTTAGACTTATGAGCAAAAACTTTAACAAAAGTGCTCTGAACCCCTCTCCCCTTAATACACCTTATAATGGAACAAATACCTCTTCATTAGTCAGATGGCAGGGTTCAATAAAGTAATATATTCTGCTCAAGTGAAACAGTACTGCTTGTATGTGGAAAGTCATTTCCAAATTGCTGAACAACTCCTTCTCCTCTGTGAATATAAATAAACTCTTATCACTGAATGTATAGATAATTTTGTAATTCGTTCAAGTTCAAACCATCATTAATGGAAGTCAAAAGTGCCAGAATGTCAATTGTTTAGCGTATTTTGTAATGGAGCCTCTTCACAATGGACAACAAACCAACAATAAAAATCTCAAGAGAAAAAATATCTTGGGATTGGACAGTAAACTATATTTTCTTACTGATAACTTTTTTTTAAACATAAAGTCCAAGTAAATCTTAAAAAAATATGCAATAATCCTTAAAAAAGGCATAATTTTTGAATAAAAAATGAATCGAGCGAAAATGTTACCGACAATTACGTAACTATCTTGTACATGGAAAGAAGAAGACCCAATAAGTCATAATAAAGTTCCATTTTGATTGTATGTGTGACTATTTCAGAATATTAATGCAAATTCACATAATATTTAGGGAGCCTCCTCTTAATATGATAGATCCTAACCAAGCTTTGCTCGGTATTTTTTGACTTTATATTAAACATGATCCAGACAACTTCTTAAAAAGGACTATTTACTTACTGTCATACCAGACCAGGCTAATTTTGAATAGCAAGATAATGAGTGACGTCACCATCGTAGAAAACATCAAGAAGCTCAGACTGCCATAGTCTTTGTTGAATTGTTTAATACAAACACACAAATCGATATAACATCGATGAAATGTACGAACTGTTGTGTCAAATTTTTGGGTGGACATTGGAAGAATGGATTCTGGAAAATTTTAAGAAATCGTATTAAAATATATTACTTATGTATAGAAAATAATGTTTATAATTAGTTACACAAGTATGTAGAAGATTGGCTGAACGGATATTAATGATTTTATTTCATACCGCCCGCGACTTCGCCCGCGCAGGCAAAGAAAAACCCGCATAGTTCCCGTTCCCGTGGGATTTCCGGGATTGCGTCATTTTCCTGGGATAAAAGTAGCCTATGTCCTTTCTCAGGTATCAAAATATCTCCATACCAAATTTCATGAATATTGGTTCAATAGTTTAGGCGTCATTGAGTAACAGACAGACAGACAGAGTTACTTTATAATATTAGTATGGATTCGTCACTTTCAATGTCAATTAAATTGTTGTTACATTATTTTAATATTATAAATGCGAAAGTAATTCTGTCTGTCTGTCTGTTACTCAATCACGCCTAAACTACTGAACCAATTTTCATGAAATTTGGTATGGAGATATTTTGTTACCCGTGAAAGGACATAGGCTACTTTTTATCCCGGGAATATGACACAATCCCGGAAATCCCACGGGAACGGGAACTATGCGGGTTTTTCTTTGACTGCGCGGGCGAAGTCGCGGGCGGAAACCTAGTGATAAATAAAAATAAAGACAAAATATAATAAAGACATACCTTTCACGATTTCCCTTAGCTTTCCGTTTAGAGTAGCAAAAGTAGATGGTATAACGAAGCAAGTTAATGTGAAGTGTGCCGATAGCAAAAAGTTCACTAGATAGTTTAAAAAGAAAAATGTAGACAGGTATGTTACCAGATCTGGAAATAATTTATTTATACCTACATAGCATTTGGAAAGATTGTATGGAATTTGGAAGAGTGAGAGAATTTGGAGAAATGGATTTCTCAATAAAAAATTTCAGCTATTTATATGTCAGTGTACTATGGAACTTATATATTGGAACTTGATTTGTTATTATCTCATTTTTATGGTATCCTGAAATTATTTACAACTTACAAGATAACGCCATACAGTTGACAGATATAATCCATACTAATAATTCATATTATAAATGCGAAAGTAACTCTGTCTGTCCGTCTGTTACTCAATCGCGCTTTAACTACTGAACCAATTTGCATGAAATTTTGTGTAGAGATATTTTGATACCCGAGAAAGGATAGGTTTTGTCCCGGAAATCCCACGGGAACGGGAACTATGCGCGTTTTTGATTTTTCTTTGACTGCGCGGGCGAAAACGCGGGCGGAAAGCTAGTACGTAATATCGCGGACATTTCTGTAGCGAATATTCGCCACCAGTGATCCGCGACATTAATATTATATGAAAAAATGTGTCAAGTGGCTGTAGCTGGTCACCTATGGTCGATGGCCCGTTTGCACCGACCCTAAGAGTACTAGCGTTCCACACGCGGCTTCGCCCGCTTTGACTAAAACCTAATAAATTATATACTCAAACCTTCGTCGAGAACCACTCTAGCTATTAAATAAAAACCGCATCAGAATATTTTGCGTAGTTATAAAGATTTAAGCATAGGGACAGAGAAAGTGACTTTGTTTTATACTATGCAGTGATGGAAATTTGTAAAGATTAAATTTCAAATCGTAAAATATTTTGTTACTTACTCTCACGCTGTCCATTCTTTATATGGTAGAAGCAACCGATTCCTATTAGATATATATATGTAAATAATAATATGAGCATTGTTTTTACTTTTTTCTTCTCTTCGGATAACGGAATCTTTTCTGGATCATCGGTCAAATCGCGATTCAAGATGACTGATTTTATTTTCTGAAAAATTATTCAATATCTATTTATCAAGTGAAAAATTAAGATCAAAATGGTGGATGGGTGCAATGAAAGAAAAATAAAATAAAGGCCCTCAATAAATATTGTAAAAGCAGTTTGAAATTTATATTATAGATAGGGAGGCGAAGAGGGGAATTTTCTGCAATACTCGAGCGTGGCAGTTTAAGATATGAGAGATACCTTAGACCTAATAGAACAACCTTGTTAACTATTTAGCTCTATAAGTAGTGACGCGCGCCCAGGATAGACGATCAGATTAGTAAAAAAAAATCGATAGTCTGAAATACTCGAGCGCGTCAGATTAAGATATTGGGGGTTGATTTTAGTGTTTTAAGACTAAATTTAACTAATCTGACGATAAGTCCTTGACGCCGCCAAGTTATAGGGTCGCGAACTTGTAAAAAAAAAACGTTAATCCGGCATTCTCAAGCGCGATTGTTTTTATTTTTATTTTGAAGAATATAATCTAAAACTTACTAAAAATACAAAATCTGCCGGTTTCCGCGTGACCGGAAGTCTGGAGGAGCCATTTCGTCTTCCGAAAAACGCGTTGCAGTATATAAGTCGCGAACGATACATTTTACAAAAAAAAAAAGTTTGAATAAACAAAAAAGGTAATTTTATTTTACACAAAAAGGTCTCTTTACATTTTTGTCCAAAGTTAAAACTTTTTGACTTGAAGCATCATAAAAACTCAAGCTCCCGGTTTTTTGAGTATATCTCGAAAACTGAGGGTGTTAAGAAAAATTGATATGAAATAACGATGATTAAAAAAAAGAAACTCTCAAACCTTTTTCGGTCAGATTAAGAGAACCCACCAACATTTTTGTCAGATTAAGAAAATATGCTTTCAGGAGACCGAGATAAACCTCCCCTATGAAAATCTGACGCGCTCGAGTATTTCAAAAGGACTTTTTTTTTCTGCATTTTCAAAAATTCATCGTAACTTATCGTCACGCCGAAATCGTCAGTTTTTTTAAGGGGAGCTTCCTTGGGGCCTACTTAACACCCCTTCCGAAAATCTGACGCGCTCGAGTAAATTTTTTTTTGTGCATTTTTGACGAATAATATGCCTAGCCCCACCACGCAAACCGGCAGATTAGTATACCGTTGTTATCAGAGGCACTTGGGGCATACGTAGTATGAATATCTGACGCGCTCGAGAATGCCCAAGTAACTATTTTTTTTTACATTTTTGAAAATCCGTACACGCCAAACCCACCGCTAAAATGGTTTTTACCATAGAAGCTTTTCTTTTCGAAATTATTTTATCTATCGATTTTGATAAGTCTCGACGGCGCCGTTTAATTACGCCATTTAGCTACCTCGCCTCCCTATCTATTAAATACTCAGGTCTACCGATACTTTAGCACGTAGCAACATAAGAAAAATCATAAATTAAAAGTAAACACATGATAACACATTAAGCCGAGTACATGTGTCAGGAGTGAAACTTCTTTGGTAAGATTCAAAGATACCAAAATTGTAGCCTTACTCCATGACGTGACGGTATTGTCATGACGCGACCTTGAAATGTAACTCTTAACGCGCCTAAAGAAGTTTCACTTCACAATGGGTCTGAACGGAACTCTCGACGCGAGTCCGACTTATCCGGATAATTACCTGAACCATATTGAGATATTCCCTCATAATTTTCATCCATTTTAAAGAAAAGTACGATCCAATCGTATTATTGATGGTTATAAGTGAAAATTCTAGTACGAATAGAGTAAAAACTATAAACGTGCTGTATTTCATAAGACTTGGTGTATAAAGAAAGTGGACAATGTAACCAGTAACAGAGATAATATCTAAAAAACAAATGTCATTATGTTAATAACACATACTTGACAAGGTTTTAATATATTTAATTTGTGATGTTCATCTAATCTTAATGAATTAAATACTTTTAAAATGCACACAATTAGGCCGAGGCTATACAAATCTTTTTACATTAAAGTAGACCGTATTTAAATAAGTAAATAAATAATCGGTAAGTTCAACTGTTTGCAAATAGTAACAACATTTAGAATAAGTTTGATAGAATGGATACCAAAGACTACCTACAAACTCATACATTTTATTCAATAAGATGTCTTTTAGAAGCACTTTTGAAGTGTCACAACATAATATTACCATTTTTGAAGTGAAACTTCTTTATCGGGGTTGGAAAAATATTTAGTGTAACATTTTTTCGTTACGCGTGCCATTTTTCCGTTACGCGCCATCTTTTTCTTATCCCTAGCACGCGTGATTCGAAGTATTTATTTTTATTGTCGATAGGGAAGCGCTTGACCACAATCTCGCCGGATGTTAAGCTGAGATGTGGTCTAAGATGGAGCGCGCTTCCCTAGAAGTTACCTGTTCACTCTACGCTTGTATTTCTGTAAAGTTGCATATAGTAAATTATTTTTTGAAAAATAAGGTCATAAAGAAGTTTCACTTCTTGCGTGTGTACACTAGTACAAGCACACATTTTTTTTATTTTACTACCGGTTCGAAACTACTTACTTATAACAGTTATAGTTATATAGCCATGGTAAGCGTAACGCTTATGTATTTCAACACGGTATCCATTTTTTACCTTTGAAAACGATAAAGGCGCAACGCAAAATATACGGGACCACCATAATATTTTCTTAAAAGCACCAGATACCACGAAACTGGTGTCTATTTGGTTTTCATTTGAGACAGCAATGTGTCTTGTTTTATTTATATTGTTAAACTGCATCATTTCGTCAGTTTTAAGTGTTCTCTTGCTTTTAACTGGAATAAGGAATTTTATTATTTATTATTTTATGCACAGCACTTCTATTCAACATTGCATATTTTTTAAAGAAGCATCTAGATTTTAGATTAACAAGGACTTATCACTTACAATAGATCTTTTAGGAAACCTAAAAAAAATGAAAACAGCGAAACGGCTGCGGCGGCAGCGATTTAAAAACGGAGTACTAAATAAGTATAAAATCTCAAATGCATAATTAGGTCAAACAAAATACAATATCTGCAACCTTGTATGCAATATCTGTAATCTGAACCTTATACCTCGTGATGAAAAAAATCAGTTCAAATATTAACTACCAATTGCCCATCCAAAAATTGGCCGCGCTCTTAGTGGCTTAACCCTAGTTTGTTTCACAGTCGACTGCTTTACTGCAGTACCACATAATACTATAATATGGTACTACGAAGTATTTTAAAAACTCGTATGTGTAATTTAAAATAATATGCTTTGGATATCTGATTTTATTATTAGGAAAATGATAAATGTACTATGATAAACAGAAAGTACCCTCAGTTCTATATAATTATAGGTTTTTATCTGTTTTATGAAAGCCTTCTGTGTTTAATACAGGAATTTTTAATTGCTACTTAGTACTTTGTGAATTTCAAGGTTCTATTTCTATATACCTATGTTTTTTATGGTTATACATAATTATGTATAACTATATATATTATCTTCTATAATATAAAAATGAATCGCAAAATGTGTTGGTAAGCGCATAACTCGAGAACGGCTGAACCGATTTCGATAATTCTTTTTTTATTATATTCCTTGAAGTACGAAGATGGTTCTTATGGAGAGAAAACGTAAACATGTACCATGGGCGAAGCCGGGGTGGACCGCTAGTAGTATATAATTATATACTAATACAGTTTTAATAATAAACAAACAGCTTTGTTATAATTTTGTTTTCATGAATTGTATTTTAACCGGAAGGAAGTTAGCGCGGAAAGTTTTTTTTTTATTATTAATATCTCAAAAAATTCCTCCTTAAATGCTCCATCAGAATCTGTAATGCTCCTGCTCCACTTCTATAATAATTATTAGTTTATTTATAATTAATTAAAAAAAAAAATTACAAATACTGAAAACTTGATTTCCCTATAGAATGAAATATATTCACTTTTCATAAAAAAAATTTACAAAAAAGTTGCTCCCGATTTGCTCTATCAAATACAAAAATTAATTTTGATAATTTTTACAAAAATTAACTGAAAAACTGCATAGTTAACTACTGCACTGTGACGTCATCAATTGTCGTTGCGATGCATAAGGGCCTTATTTACATGTATCAGCACTGCAGCGATATCTATAGACCTTAATGTTTATGTTTCCTTATTTATAATATTATTTACTAGATTTCCGCCCGTGGCTTCGCCCGCGTTTTCAAAGGAAAACCCGCATGGTGTCCGCTAACGCAAACGCCGAGACATGAAAAAAAAGACGTGTGGCACTCGGGGACTGCCGCGGTAAAGCTATTGCATAGCATGCCTTCAAGCCACACCTCCGAGCCCGTCGGAGTGGGGAGCGTGAGGTTTTTTCGTTACGGAATTTCTCGATTCGGTCCCCGCGCTCAAGGCCCGCGATAGAAGCTATGCAATAGCTTAAAAACAAATACTAAAATTTTATGTTATGATTAATAACTATATTATAAAAGATATACGATATACCGTAAATTGCTGCAACTTTGCACGGATTTTGACGTTTTTCTTCGATAAATCTTTAATCGTTAAGAAAGTCGTATGTTTTTTCAATTACTGTCCAATATTGGACTTTAAGCTATAGAAATACATTTGCTATTAGTAAAAAAAACACCTATAAAGCACCAAAAAATTGCTTTGAAAACGTAGGCAAAGTTGAGGTAAAAACTACAACATTGCCTGTCATAATATCTTTTTAAATGAATAGGTATTTTGGTAACGGATTTGACACCCATATTGCCATGAAGTTCTTTTCCACGTCAGACTTCACTGAATCTTGAATAGCACAAGAAATTTTTTTTTACAATGCTAGGCAAAGTTGTGCATGTTTCTCTAAAAGTCCCATACAAAAGTGAGTTTGGTGTAGGGCTGCCCCAAAGGAAATGCAACAATTTTTCTTAATATTCAAATATATTTTTAATAAATCAAATTGTTGTACTTAAATTTTAATCACATTTTTCCATAGGAAAACAAATATTATGTAATAATATTAGGTTAATATTCTGTAATAACATTAAAAAAAATAATGTTGGTATCTATTACGTATAAGTAATAAAGATTACAACAGCAGCCTGCAGTGAGATAAACAAATAGTTTTACATAAAATCAACAAAGAGTTTTACATTAGTGAGATCAACAAATAGTTTTCCAACATTTTCCATTAAAAACCTGCAATCGGTCATTTTTTTCTAAATAATCGTGCAGAACAATACGCAAGTCAATCATACTCAATCTTTACTCAATTGACAACCGAACTCTGCTGATAAATTAACAACTTCAGCAATATGCTTTTCTTCTTCTGCAAATAATTTTGTAGGATGGCCCACAGATTTTACATGAAGATTCTTACATATTTTGTTTTGTACGCCTAGGAATACCGAATTGCTTCTCCGCCTCGTATGAAGATATTTTCTTACATGTGACTAAATCTACCGCCACATTCAGCATCTACTCTTGGGTGGGTTGCTCATGTAATCATAAGTACTATAAATGACTTAAAGAAAATTAAATTCGACATCCTTAATTTCTGATGATGATAAATAAAGAAACAATAGTTCTAGCTTCTATAAAACGTTGTTAGATCAATTACAAAAAAAAAAATTATACAAGCAAAACCACGGTCGATTAAGAGTTTGTTGAAAAAATTAAAAGGGGCAGCCCTAAAGTCGCCTCTACACATAGGCCAGCGCATTCGCCAGCGCGCTGGCGGTGCGCTTGCAAACGCGCTTGTGAGTAATCCACACATTGGAAGGTCGTTCAGTATGGTTTGGTTCGAGCCAATGTGCGGACGGATTCAAAATGGATGTAACAAACAAAGAAATAAACACACTTTCACATTTATAATATTAAAATAATATTAAAGTAGGATGCTCTTTGTGAAGTAAAACATTGTGAGGAAAACGGCATGTCCAAGAACCTTATTTATTTGGCACTTTTAATACATACAACATTTTTATTTTTATGGTACTTATTTTTTGGGTAACACAGGCAGTTTTAACTCTGATAGAGCTCAATAAATTTAAATGTTTCCTCGTTACTCATATTGTTCGCCATTTTGTCAAGTTAGGTGTTAATTCGCCGCAAGAAAAAAACGTGCACTCCTGATCGCTGCTACAGTCAAACTGATCGCGCGGCCAATGTGTGGATGGTGCGCCAAGCTTGCGACAAGTGTCCTTTGATGGTTCCGACACCGCGCGGCAAGCTCGCAAGCGCGCTGGCCAACGTTCAAATACCTACCACCAGCGCGCGAACGCCCGTTCTACACATTGGACAAGTGCATGTGCCAACGCGCTCGCCAACGCGTTGGCCTATGTGTAGTGCCGGCATAACCCTAGATAATGTTGAGTAAAAAGTTGCGAAAATCTGACACAACTTTGCCGACCATGATTTAACGGTTTAAATTAAGATATAATACAGAAAAAACAGTTAAAATACATAAAAGAGCATATTTTCTTTGCTATATAACATATTACGCTAGGAAATAAAGCATAAATATTCACAAAATGAAATTTTCCTGAGAGCCGGTAAAAAGCGAGTATCCGCACCGACAATGAAAAGGACTCTGACAGTTTGTTAACTAAAATTTGGAGTGACGTGTGATTGAATGTTGCCATACAGATTGCCGACTTGCTTTTAGTAATACCATAGACAATAAAAAACATTTCGCAGCGGGAATAATTTAACTTTTTTGAATTTAGGCAATGTTGAGCTATAAAGGCAATGTTACAGCATTTTACGGTATTAAAAATAAACGTTTGAAGATAAACTCAAGAAATTATTGTATAATCATCGATCCTTGATAGAGTGGGATCCTAGCAATAAGAGCAAATACAGCCGCAGCTATAAATTTTTTCTCGTCATCATTTTTCTTTTTGCGAATGGTTAACTTTATCTGAATAAAATGCATAAATAAATATACTTAGACAAATAAAAAACATAAAACAAGCTTCAATACGATAAACTCACGAAATTATTGTATTCGAATTCAATATGTATATTTAAAATGGGTCTAAATCGACTCTTAAAGGAACGGATGGATTCTAGAAGGAGTCATTACTATCTTTCAAATAAAAAAAATCATAAAAATCGGCTCAAGGCCCGCGATAGAAGCTATGCAATAGCTTAAAACCTTTCCGCGCTAACTTCCTTCCGGTTGTATTTTAATAAATTTTTCCCTTCTTATATGAATTATTTTTTAAATAAATTCGACATTGAGTAAGAGTTCTATTATTATAACAGCTATGCGAAGGCCAAAGAAGGAATTAACATTCTTGATAGTGCCTATGAATAACCGTTTAAAATAAATCTTTATTTCGTCAGAATATTTTCAGAAAAAAAGAAGTTTAAGTAATTTAACTAAGTAACAATCTTTCTAACACTGTTTTAGTCGCCTTGAGAGTAAAATTTCAAGATCGCGTCATGGTAATACCGTCACGCCATGGAGTAAGGCGACGATTTTCGTATCTTTGAATCTTGCCAAAGTAGTTTCACCTGATACGTCTTGTGCACGGCACACACGCTTTTTTTTTGTTTGATCAAAGGACTAACTCAGGCCCTGGAACCATAGACACAATAGAAAATCTATTGTGTCTGGAACCGATCGGGCCGCTTGGGTTTCCGCCGGGCTCAATGGGTTAAAAAAACCTCAACAATAACGACGAAAATATATTCTACGGGACTCATAAAACTATATAAAGAATCTGTACTTTAAATTATGCATGCCTTATTATCATAACTTGTAATCTCCATTAGGAAGTAATAATCGATTTTAAATCGAACTGAAGCAAACACATGATTACTTTAATGTGTTTATAATAACAAATCCTAGACATAACAATTTATTATTTAACTTCAGTGTCTGTAAAAGAGCACAAATATTCAATTCAGGTAATAATTCACATCTATTATATAATGTATGCTATAAGTTTGAATTGGGAATAGAAAGTTAAAATCGGTAGAAGTAAACAAGCTTCGTTAAAAGATATTACGAAGTTACGTCGCGTAGGTATAAACTATGAGTTTCATGCTTCTGAAATGTTCCTGTGCAATGTTTAATCATGACCAAAATTAACTGCATTTACTTATTTACGAAGCTAGAGTTTAGTAGTCACAGTCGAGAGAATCTGATAAAGTTCAATGCCTTCAACACGTTTTGAATAAAATTTACTAAGCTACTTTATTTCTCATAATAGGCAGATAAACTAAACATAATATATCCAGAAGATAACCTTTCCACCTTTCCTTTCCTTTTCCTTATGCGCCAGATAAAAGACATGCATCCCAAAAGTTGTGTAGTCCGAGGCACTCTGGCCCTAGTTCTACGGATAATGAGACCACTAGCATTGGCTCCTATATCCATTACGACTGAGCAGGCTGGATACCGTATACGAGTCTCCCGCTTCTACGCCGTTTTAGGGTGGATTTTTTATACACTTCTCAGTAAGTCGTATTGATTAATTATTGGTTAAAATAATCTTATAGATGCTTTTAAAAAATTTATCTTTATACAATCATGAAGGTGTTGTTAGGTATATTTTTAGCCTTATTCAATTTGGGCAGAACTACGTAGAGCCTGATCAATGATCTATCTGAACTGTTTTTAATATTTGTAGTAAAGTTGCTTTGGAACTCGTCTGGAACTAATAAATAAATAAAAAAAATTGGTTGTCTGTAAAGTTGGTTTACTGACGATAGTTGAACGTGACAACGATTGTCCTTCTTTGTCGCTCATTCCGCGCTCTCGCTTGCACTGGAACGCCTCAGAGCGAGGTAACGCCACATGAGTCATGTTTTTTCGGGCGTGCAGCCGGCTCTATCAAATTATAAGACATTGTCACGTCAATAAAAGAAACATTTAAATAGATAGATAGCCTTTATCGTAATTAGTAGATACGTTTGATGAACACTATTTTCAGATATTTTAATAGTATTAGGCGTCATACTCCATGAGATTTGGGAAGATGCCTCGATCCCTGTAACAACCGTCTACAAAAAGTCTTCTGTTTACGGCTATGTGTGGATTTTAAATTACATTGCATTGTCTATTTATATAGGCTATGGATATTATACTAATTTAAAGCGAATAAAAATCATTATTCAGCAAATTATTATTATTGATAAGGTAAGTAAGCTATGATTTCAATCGACTTCAAGAATGGAAGAAGGATCTCAATTTGACTGTATTTTGGGTTCTCTACCTCACAACCCTCGAAAGAGTGAACCGATTTTTATGATTTTTTTTATTTGAAAGATAGTAATGACTCCTTCTAGAATCCTTCCGTTCCTTTAAGAGTCGTTTTTGACCCATTTTAAATATACAGATTGAATCGTGAGTTTATCGTATTGACGCTTCTTTTATGTTTTTTATTTGTCTAAGTATATTTATTTATGCATTTTTCAGATAAAGTTAACCATTCGCAAAAAGAAAAATGATGACGAGAAAAAATTTATAGCTGCGGCTGTATTATTGCTCCTATTGCGTATATGTATCGATATTCATGCGACAAATGCTAGTTACCAAATTCATGGATTCAGTGAGTACTATTTTCATATTTCTGCTATAATAAAATAATGTTTTGTGTTTCATTTTCAAAGGATGTGATGGTACATATGTGTTTGTGTATATAGGTTTTTTAAAGAAAAAGAAAACATAGTCGAGTCGATTCGTCTGGATATAGATAGAATTATGTTGTGTTTTCATTATTGATTAAAACCCTGTATAAGTTTATTGTAGTTCTTACGCGTAGTGGGAAAAATATGTATACAGGGTGTAATCGTTAAGTATGCACAGGCGATTTTTCCGTAAGTATTACAGATAACAAAAAACTTTAAACTGATATCGAAAGTACTTAACCTAATGAGTAAAATGGCCGTAATAAATTTTTAAAAATAAATCGAGAAATATCAAAAAAATTACCTTTAAACCCTCCCATACATTAAGTATGAATTAATATGAATATCCCATATACGTTACGGTAGGAAATTCCCGGAAAATGCCTGGGAATTTCACGGAAAATGCCTGGGAAATGCCCGGAAAATTCCCGGAAAATATCCGTAAAATGCGTGAAAATGTGGAAATGTGGAATGGGAAAAGTGTGGAAAACGCCTGGAAAATCCTCGGAAAATGCCAGGAAAATGTCCGGAAAATGTCTGGGAAATGCCTGGAAAATATCCAGAAAATGTCTGGGAAAATCCCGGAAAATGCCTGGGAAATGCCCGGAAAATTCCCGGAGAATATCCGGAAAATCCTCGGAAAATACCTGTAAAGTAATAAGTACACCTCCCCTGTATTCCGGGGATTTCCAGGCATTTAAAACGCTTTTCCCGGACATTTCACGCATTGTTCGGATATTTTCCGGGAATTTTCCGGGCATTTCTCAGGCATTTTCCGGATATTTCCCAGGCATTTTCCGGATATTTTCCAGACATTTTCCGGGAATTTTCATTTTCCGGGAAATACCTGTAAAGTAATAAGTACACCTCCCCTGTATTCCGGGGATTTCCAGGCATTTAAAACGCTTTTCCCGGACATTTCACGCATTGCCCGGATATTTTCCGGGAATTTTCCGGGCATTTCCCAGGCATTTTCCGGATATTTCCCAGGCATTTTCCGGGAATTTTCCGGGCATTTCCCAGGCATTTTCCGGATATTTTCCAGCCTTTTCCCTGACATTTTCCGAGGATTTTCCAGGCATTTTCCGAGGATTCTCCAGGCGTTTTCCACACTTTTCCCGGACATTTTCACGCATTTTCCGGACATATTCACGCATTTTCCAGATATTTTCCGAGAATTTTCCGGGCATTTCCCAGACATTTTCCGGATACTTTCCAGGCTTTTCCCTGGCATTTTCCGAGGATTTTCCAGGCATTTTCCGAGGATTTTCCAGGCGTTTTCCACACTTTTCCCGGACATTTTCACGCATTTTCCGGATATTTTCCGGGCATTTTCCGGGCATTTCCCAGGCATTTTCCGGATATTTCCCAGGCATTTTCCGGATATTTTCCAGGCATTTTCCGGGCATTTCCCAGGCATTTTCCGGATATTTCCCAGGCATTTTCCGGATATTTTCCAGGCTTTTCCCTGTCATTTTCCGAGGATTTTCCAGGCCTTTTCCGAGGATTTTCCAGGCATTTTCCACACTTTTCCCGGACATTTTCACGCATTTTCCAGATATTTTCCGGGAATTTTCCGGTCATTTCCCAGGCATCTTCCGGATATTTTCCAGGCTTTTCCCTGGCATTTTCCGAGGATTTTCCAGGAATTTTCCGAGGATTTTCCAGGCGTTTTCCACTCTTTTCCCGGACATTTTCACGCATTTTCCGGATATTTTCCGGGCATTTTCCGGGCATTTTCCGGGAAACTCCCAGGCATTTTCCGGGGTTTTTCCAGGTACGTTCCACTTTTTCCCCGGACATTTTCACGCAGGCATTTTCCGGGGACATCCGGAAAATGCCTGGGAAATGCCTGGATAATTCCCGGAAAATGTCTGTAAAATGCGTGAAAATGTCCGGAAAAAGCGTGGAAAATGCCACTTCAAATTTGCGAAGTAATTAAAGCAGAAAACCAAAAAAAGAAAAAGAAAGCTAAAATCTTTCATATTAAATGTATACGGGATATTCATATTTCATACTTAATGTATGGGAGGGTTTAAAGATAATTTTTTTGATATTTCTCGATTTATTTTTAAAAATTTATTACGGCCATTTTACTCATGAGGTTAAGTACTTTCGATATCAGTTTAAAGTTTTTTGTTATCTGTAATACTTACGGAAAAATCGCCTGTGCACACTTAACGATTACACCCTGTATAAGTATAGTATTAGTATGAGGGTCGAACGGGCAAGATGGAGCTGGTAGATCGAATTTTTGGCCGATAGTACGTCGATAGAAACATATTAAAGTATCGTTGCTCTTGATAATGTAACTGGTCTTACCACCATTGCATCGTGAAGGCATTATAACATGGTTATGAGATGTTTTGTTCAAAGATAATTCGTTTTACCCGCCATCTCCATCTTGCCCGTGCGTCCTCTAGTATATCTTCTCTTCTCTACATATTTATTAAAATTCTTGTGTCACAGTGTTAGTTATTCCTTTCTGCTATTCTTATTCATTGTGATAGCCGAAACAGCTGCACAGCAACAGCACAGCGATTGAATTTTGTGTGCCTATTAGATAGATCTAACAATCAGCCAATATCAATGTTTTATACTCTTAATCCATACCTACTAAAATTATAAATTCGAAAGTAACTCTGTCTGTCTGTTACTCAATCACGCCTAAACTACTGAACCAATTTTCATGAAATTTGGTATGGATATATTTTGATACCCGAGAAAGGACATAGGCTACTTTTTATCCCGGGAAAATGACGCAATCCCAGAAATCCCACGGGAACGGGAACTATGCGGGTTTTTCTTTGACTGCGCGGGCGAAGCCGCGGGCGGAAATCTAGTTATTGATAAAAGTAAGGACAGTTATATTATATACACAGGTATCGTATTCTACTCGTATTCATGTCTCAACTTCTTACATATTGGAATTTGTCTATTACATATTCAAATGTTTGCGTCGTACGTTGAGTTACTGCCAATCTTGCAAAGTGTGCAGGATGATCTAGAAGCCCTCGGTAACATGAAGCCTAATGGTATAGTAAAAACACATAATTTCACTTTCCTTAAACTTTGAGGATTGCTTGGTACAGATCGCTACCTTTATACGGCCGCCAAATTTTTGCTAATTTGAAATTTCTTGTTTCCTTTTATTGTTTTAAGGATATTACTTCATTAATTCATTTACTTTTGAACGTTTACATTATTTATTAAATTGTCATGTTCATAATATGAAGATTTTTTGATAAAAATGTCTTGTGTGTTTTTGAAAATAATTTTCATAGTTATTAATTTCTCTAATCAGTCGTTATTATTATTTGTTTTATCCTTTATTTAAAAAAGGGCTTGCAATTAGTTTGTACCTTGGTTGTACCTACATCTAAATTATTAATATTTTTTACAGCTTCATCACCTATAATATACAGCGGGGCAGTGAAGAGAAAAATTGTAATAATTGAAGACAGATTTAATTCATTCAGCAATATTTATTGGAAAATAAACGAATCGAATGAGGTTTCTGTCATCTTAATGTATGCATGTATCGTGTTAAGACTGACCAATTGTACATTTGCCTCCACTAAGGGCATTTATTTCAGTGGTGAGTATTAAACAAGCTTATGTTTGTATGACTCTTTTAGACTCGATTTTGACCCACGTTCGACGTTCGACGGGATTGATCATAGTACAAGATTCCAGGCCCGTCAGACCTCACCTCTTTTCTGATGGATGAAATGTGGACGATTCTGCTTAACATTTGGCTCTGGGATCCCACTCTATCAAGGATCGATGATTATACAATAATATCTTGAGTTTTTCTTCAAACGTTTATTTTTAACTATCTTTTATAATATAACATAAAATTTTAGTATTTGTAATCATAACATAAAATTTTAGTATTTGTTTTTAAGCTATTGCATAGCTTCTATCGCGGGCCTTGAGCGCGGGGACCGAATCGAGAAATTCCGTAACGAAAAACCTCACGCTCCTCACTCCGACGGGCGGAGGTGTGGCTTGAAGGCATAGCATGCAATAGCTTTACCGGGGCAGTCCCCGAGTGCCACACGTCATTTTTTTTTAAGTTTAAGACCAAGGGAAACAAAATACCAAAACATATTAATAGGAGATTTGAAATAAACAAAATTATCCTTTCAGGTTTCCCGAGTATCTCGGCGTTATTCCATTTCTTGACCTTCATGTACTATATATTGTCCATGATGTTAATCATCGAACCATTTGTAAGAATTGATAAAAAGGTAACGAACTCCATATATCAAACAAACTTAGAGAATAAGTTGGAAGTATAAACTTTACAGACACAATTTTGCAACACAAGTCGGCAATGAATCATATATGGCAAAACGGTATATGAATTTCAAATACTTACATGTTTTAAATCCAGAGATACTTTTATAGGTACCTAACAAAGCAATAAGTATTTAATAATAAAAATCCTTATTGATGATGATAACAGTACATAGTGTTGAAAATTATTACCTGTATGCACCTCAATAAGGTTTGTGTCAAAAATCTACTCGATTTTTTACCGGTTAGCTAAAGTTAAAAATTCATTTATGGGCCAAGATATACTTTTTTACAACAGAATTCCTCATAGTATTAAAGAATTTAGTAGTGCTAAATTTATAAATTATGTTAAAAACGTATTAGTTCAGAGAGCCTATTACAGCATTGAGGAATATAATTATGGAAGATAAAAACCTATGGAGGGTTGTCGCGTAAAAACCACAGGACAGTTCTTTGGCATATTATGATAATATATACGTACAGTTACTTACATATTTTGTAAAATTAAATTGTAATACTGAAATGATTTAAAAGAGCAACAATGGAGTTTCTTGCCGATTCTTCTCCATAGATACTGCTTTCCGAATCGGTGATAAATGTTAAAAATATGTATTGACGTTTCAAAAGTGCTTCTCGAACACAGATCTTTCTCGAATAAGTCTAATTGAATAAATAAATGTTTGAGTTTGAGTTTTGAGTTTGAGTTTTGTTTAAAGCTTTTACGTTATTTCAGATAGTGGAGATAAAACTGATCCTAGGAGAGCTTATGACTGATGAAACTCTGAATTTAGAGCATTACCCGGAATTAGATATACTTCATATGGAACTATGCGAATACGATTTTACATTTCAACCAATGGGGTTGATTACTATGCACAGATCCCTAATTGCTCAGGTTTATATAATACGAAAATTTTGAATTTTTTATGTATTAAAATATAGATTTGTGTACTCAATATTTTCAAGATTGCATCAAAAGTATAATAAAAAAATAAAATTAAATCACTTCATTACGAATAGAAATATTCATCGAATAACGTATTTAACTACCATTTCAAAAGTGTATTGAATTGTCCTTATTTGACAGTTTATAGGTGACATTTTAATATGTTCGTGTAATACTTTATTTGACTAATAAATTTTAACCAAGGATTGAAAAATCGGCTCTTAAAGAAATAATTTATTTTCAGACACTGGGCGTAGTATTGACTTATCTCATTATTATAATACAGTTTTAGTAATTGAAGAAATAAGTATCTAAAAGTGCTACACTTCGTGCTATCATAGATGAACAGATTAAAGAACAAAACCGTTAGTTGAGACATTAAAAAAATGTATGTACCCTTACGACTTACGAATTTGGCATCTCGCTTATTATTCATTTTTTTTGATAAAGATAATATTACCCTTAGATTACAAAATAAAAGACAGATGGAGCGTTGCCGAACTAAACCGAATGATTTATCGTCATTTTCAATAAAGCTATGTGTGCTGTCATTTCGCCGCTGCACTGTACGTACACGGTGCTTCTGTGTGCGTGTAATGTTACCGGATATTGAAAAATTTCCCAAATTTTTCCCCGACTACGGATAAAAGAGGGTTATGTTTTTCGAGTTTATATATGTATTTATAATATTTCTTTGACACGCACTGCAGTATAAACCGTTGGACCGATTTTGAGATGTGAGGTTTCATTGCAATCATCTGAATTATTATGTTAGTGGCGATATTGACGTAGGCTATACACATAAATTAGCAGTCAAGTTTTAATTTTTATTTTAATATAATTTCGGGTTTATGATATTTTTTTTTATAATATTGTAAAAATTCTTTTATTATATAAAATACCTGCCTACTAAAGTTATATTATATGGACAAAATAATTATATTCAATTTTTAATTAAATAAATCACATAAAAAAAAGTTTCAATATTAACTATAATAATTAATTATTAATTTTTTTATTTTTCAAATATATGAATGCGAATAGCGGTAGTTTTTAGTCGACAATACGGGACATTTTATTTTCATCATGTAGTTCACATAAATTAAATCGCTAGCGAAAACGACTATGACGTTTTTAAGCTTTATAAAAGTAACAAAATAATGTATTTCGCTTATTAAAATAATCTAATAATGATCATGAAACTTTAGTGCACTATACAAATAATCACATTCACGATCGAAAAATCCAACAGCACCCTGAAGATCTTTTAACCATTTTACCGTTTTACCAATAAAAATGGCAAATTCATTTTCAAAATACTGGCAACATACGTTGAAGTTTTGTATTCCTTCATATCTGTAAAATTATTTTTCGTTTATAGAAATAAATCAGCCAAATAATCTACAGAAAACCTGTGAAACGATGTTTCATCTTTTTTTTTGTTTTCGGGAACAAATTTTACAGCGTTTTATTATCACAAGACAGCATTTTTTTACTAAAATTGCAAACCCTTTTTGACGTATTTCATGACACTATATGCGCTATAGCACTGGTGCAGCGACGTATTTGTTTTTGATTTCGTATTTTCTTTGACAAGGGCGACGGGCGGTTGTCATGCTCCATCTGTACTTTATTTTGTAATCTAAGATATTACCTATTTTGCTATTTATGTAAATGCCTTTTCGCTTCTACATGTCAGTAGCTTACAATAAAATTATCATAAAATTGTATGTAAAAATTATTGATTGCACCAAAACGTGTCTTTTATTTCATGAAATACTATAAAATATAATCGGAATCAGTGCTTGCACACGAAAACTATCGTCTTAGGATTCGTATCTTCATCGAAAGCGTTTGTTTGGAATTTTGAAAAATGTACTGTTCGCAAAATTATCTATTTTTGTATAGGTAATACTTAATGATGCCTTAATCTCGACGATACGAATGCTTTGACGATAATTTTCAGGCTCAAATTTTAGGTCATAGAACTAATATTCTCGTTTAAAATTTTGCCCGATACACTGCAAAATCTATATCAACTGTTATTTAAACACTAAAGATATTATTACGATTTACCTACGATATAAGAGTGTACGAGCATTTATGAAATTTAGTTTATTACCTACTCTAAATGTTATAAATAAATTGTTAAAAGTAATGTTTTCCCCAATACTTATTTCATGATAATAATGTAGGGAAGTTGGTAAAACTCTTCCACCAGAAGAAAACTCTTTATTCCTGAGTGAATTGACCCATATTTTTATAGTTTATTTCAATATTTAAAACAATAATAATTTTAAATTACAAGTTCTGATAAAAAGCATTGTTATCGCTTAAAAGCAAATTGATCTTGAATTGAACACCATACTATATTATAATTCTAGTTTTTAAAAGTGCCCTGATTGTTACGGGACTATAAATGTGGTATACTCGTATATAATGTAGATAATTAGATAAGAAATCACAAACCAATGTACAAAACATTAAGCTTATCTGGATATAATAATCAGTTCCATTAAGGCTTCAAGAAATCAGATTATATCGAATAGGCACTGTATTAGTCGCATACTCAAGTAGCCGTGATCCAGCGTTGAAAGACCCAGTTTTGGATACGGTTTTTCCTAAATATTTCCTTTACAATATTTTACCTTTTAGTTGTATTCAATATCTATACTAAGCTAGAGCATATTAGGTACAATACAATAATGAAAGAGAACAGTTTTGTGGTAAACAGGGCGATGGGGCATGGGCTATGGTTGGCCAGGATAGTTGGGATGGCACCGGTCAAACTTATACAGATACGGGATGGATATCGCGTCGAGATACGTCGAGATTTGGCCATTTATGGTTATGTAATTATAACTGCTTTGAGTAAGTATTAGTTAGACTAATTATGAATATAAAGAAATTGATAAAAGCTAAAAGTGGAATTTCTTAGTTCAAGTTAAGTTTAAGTAGATCTTTTGTAAAGATGAACTGGAATAAAAAGATCGTATGTAGGGTAGTTTTCTTGATATCGATTAGGGACTTAAGGTTAAGTATTATGTACTTGGTCATTTTATAATCAAGCAGTCTTATTATATTTGCTTAGCGTGATTGATGTGAACTTTTTCATAAATGGTTTATTTCTTCCACTAACTATTTACATGGGATTATTAAAAAAAACATGGTATAACATTCTTCTACATCGTATGAATCCCCTCTTACCTCCATTTTTCGGACTCCCATTTTCACAGATCGTTAAACTTTTACATGTTCCAGACATATTCGGTATTCTTGGTTATTTCGTCGAATATTACTTCTGCCAAGAGCAATACATTAAATTGGCAACATTTATATCAATTTCTATCAGCATCTTGGAATTTTTACCAGTTACATTGAGCAATTCTTTTTCTGCTTACTTTGCGATACGACAGATGAAATTGTTGAGTAAATATTTTAATATATTAAAGGTATGTTTATAGTATAAAATTATATTATGTCTATATTAATATTCTTGAAGAGGAAGCCATTTATTTTTATGGTAAGTATTGTTGAAGCTAATTTTATATTTTATAGAAAAAGTTTAAAAATCGAATAAATTATAGATTTATCTGTTTTCCGTTTTTACGTTTTTTATCAAGATTAAGGTAATAGAATATCAGGTATTATGTACTTAAATTTATCCTGATCTTTAAAAATATACTTTTAAGTTTATTGAGGCATTTTTATTCTTAAACAGACAACGAAATCAGTACTGTCGAAGGAAGAATGTGAAAATTATGCAAATAAAATACACACCAGAGAGAAGAATAAAATTATAGTGACGTTTCTGTTCTTATTTACACATTTTTATCTTCTAATTGTAAATTTTTATACAGAACTGAAGGACGAAAGACATGAAGGTAGGTATCTCATTTATGTGTATTCAATAGTTCAATACATTAATCAAACGAATGCTCCTTAATTAGTAAAATTTTTATTGTGTAAACAGGCGTAAGGCAGCGTTCGTTGTTCTTAGTGCGTTGGTAAAGATTCTATGCAATGTTCTAATACTGGACAACATTGAATACGAGTTTTCGTTTGTACACTAAAATATCACGAAAGATTGCTCTTGCTCTATGGTTTAAAGTCTAAAGATCGAAACTTTAGGCCGCGTTTCCATCTGCAAGAAAACTTCCGCAAGAAATGTCCGACAGTCTGTCTGACAGCAGCTGGCAAGTCTAAGGCCGGGCTTCCACCTGCAAGTAGGTTTGCAAGCTGCTGTCAGACAGACTGTCGGATATTAATTCTTGGGAAAGTTTTCGTGCAGATGGAAACGCGGCTTAAAGTTTTGATCATTATTCACAGTAAACATTCACAGTTGATAAAATCTGTTTATGATTTTCTCCACGTGGAATACTTATATTATTTTCTTTCATATGTTAGTCGAATCACTAGTAAATATAAAAGTCAAAATATTTGAATTAGGTATTTTAAACTATATATTTTTACATATTTTAGATATTGCAGTATGGACTTATGGAGTTTTTTATTTTCAATACATATTTAATTCATTCCTAGAGGTTGTATTTGCTTTAACTTGCTCCGAAATTCACTCCGCATTTGTTATTTTGACAGATAAATTCTCGGAAGTTATCAAAGGTAATTTCTTTTTTCTTAAATGCATTATCTATATATAATATATATATCATAAATATCGCACAAAGTGGCTTATTGTTGTGAATTAAATAAATCTTTTTTTATTATATTCCTTGAAGTACGAGGATGGCTGGAACACCACTGTTTTATTTTTAAAAACACATCGCAAAAATCATGCGTATTTTTACAATTACAATTATTAATACTATCATTAAATAATATAGGTAGGTACTTTTATATATTAATTTATTTTTTAGATGAGAATTGGTCATACAAGTCGTCACAAGGTTCACTATTAGTTCGTAAGACACACCGCGCCTACATTACCTTATGCCATTGTATCATGGAAGTTAATAAGGGATATGGATATTTGACCTTTTTAATATTTTCTTCCATTGTGACTTCGATGATCATCACCTTCTTTAACATTAGCCTGATATGGAATGATGGTGAGTATTGAAATTAAAGTGAATCCGTATGCTTTATATGGATTTAGTTAAAAAAAAAACGGAGAATTAAATTTGATGATCGAATGATGGATGTTTGTAAGTTTGTTACTCTCACGAAAAAAACTTCTGGACAGATTTGGGTGAAACTTTACTGTTACTCTTTACTAATATTATAAGCTGAAGAGTATGTAACAAAGGTTTGAACGCGTTAATCTCGGGAACTACGAGTCCGATTTGAAAAATTATTTCGCTGTTAGATAGCCCATTAATCGAGGAAGGCTAATAATATATTATCATCACGCTAAGACCAACATGAGCGGAACCACGCGGGTGATACGGAGTGCAACGAGTATCACATATAATATATACATATTATGTACTTGATTTTACCCAAGTGTGAAACTGCATAGATCGCTGCGTTTATGGATATAAAACCAATAGTATCGCTGCAAATACTAAATGAAGCGACATGATTGGTTCTTATAAACACATAGCTAGGGAGCTACGCATACTCGTACATTTCGGGTAGAAAAGCACACTTACAGCATTTTATTTCTTAGTACTGAAAAGAATAGGCAAAAAGCTCCAGAGCCTCGGTCACCGCCGCAGAGTGGCCAGCTTATCGGTCTTCTATCGGATACACTTTGGAGAGTGCGCTGCGGAACTGCACGATCTCGTTCCGCCATCCCCGTTCTTCCATCGATCGTCGAGGCGCACAGATTCTAGGCATCGCCATATGGTGGACGTTCCATGTACCCGGACTAAGCGGTTCGGTTCCACATTCTTTATCCGAACCGCGAGGGACTGGAACATGCTTCCTGAGTCTGTGTTCCCCGACGAGTACAATATGGGGGTCTTCAAGCGTAGAGTGAACAGGTACCTTCTAGGGAAGCGCGTTCCATCTTAGACCGCATCTCAGCTTAACATCAGGCGAGATTGTGGTCAAGCGCTTCCCTATTACCAATAAAAAAAAAAAAAAAAAAAAAAGAATCTTAGCTTGAACGAAAGTTATCAGTATCTGGCTGTGTATTATTTACTATAATTTAAAATAATCGGTATGTATATATACTAAAAAAAATGTGTATGCTATTAAATAATAATAAAATATTTAATATTTTCTCAGACGAACGGATGTTCACAAACACTTTGAAAGTAGCAATTCAAATCCAATGGGCTATCTTTCATTGGTATAGAATATACATTTTTATCGAACCTTGTCAACGAATCAATGAAGAGGTGAGTGTATAAGTTATTTTAAAATAATTTAATATAGTTTAAAATACAAATCACTAAACTTTCTTTAGAAAATCCCTATATCACTTAATTTGAGGCCACACCGATACTTACATACATTCTTGAGTTTGTAAAAAAAAATATTTTTTGAAATGAAACTTTTTTAGGCGCGTTGAGAGTAAAATTTCAAGGTTGCGTCATGGCCATACCGTTATGAAGCCGTCATGTCATGGAGTAAGGGGACGATTTTGGTATCTTTGAATCTTGCAAAAGAAGTTTCACTTTTGACACCTACGCACGGCTCACACGCTCTTTTTTAAACATTCCTTTAAATATTGTAATAATCATTCCATTTTTAGACAGTAACTCTGAAGAATCTTCTATGTCAGTTAGCCTATAAATCCATGAAGATAGGAGAAGAAATGCCACTAGACATGAACATATTTATGAAAAGCCTTCTGTTGGTGAAGCAAAGCTTTTCACCACTGGGAATCTTTACCTTGTCTAGATCTATTATGATTACGGTAAATATTAAACAAATATTTTTTAACTACCGATCAAAAACTGGGTGCTCTAAGGTATTTGTTTCTTAATATAGAGTTGTATAATTACTATAGCTTCCTATCTTCTAAATTAATGCACTAATTTTAATGTGCACATTTTTATTGATAGATGTAGAGATGCCGAGCCAAAGTTGCTGCAAAAATTCCAAGTAAAGTTTGTATTTTAATTTTCATTAGTACTTTCTGAAGCTTATAATTTATTTGACATATTAGCTTACCGCCCACAGCTTCGCCCGCTTTCTCTAAAACGATTTGAGATTTAAACTATCCTATCTCTCAAGTTGGATCGAACTGCACATGGTGTGCGAATTTTATCCATTCCATTCCATTCCAGTCCATTGAGGACAAACATTGTGACACGAGATTTATATATTAAGATAATTAAGTGACTCACATATTTTCTTTACAGATTACAGGCATTGTCATCACGTATACCATAACAGTTATCCAATTCCAAAAGTAAGAACCTCCATTCAATCTTTTTGTTTGTTAAATTAGTTCTAACATTAATTTATGAATTGAAATGTTTCAGAACTATCTAGATTAGGTATTACAATGTAGTCTATTCGAGAAAGGCCCAAACAATGACAGAAAATCAACATTACCTATAGCTTATGAGATGCACGTTTTTATGAATCTTCTGATTGTCTGTGTTAAAAATTCACGGCTAAACCAAAGCACGGATTTGAATGGAACCTATGAAAGATATTGAAGATCCAGATTAAAAATAGGACAATAAAAAAATCAACTCCTAGAAGGTTGAAATAGTGCCCTAACTTAATGTGGGTTAAATCTTGTAGTACAGCTAGTCATATAATATGTATTGATGTTCGATTTAAGGCTAGTTTTCAAATGGTTTATGATTAGAATTTTGCTATTTTCTCAGCACTCGTGTTAAATTTAATAAGGATCTCGTACATAAGCTTTTCTTACAAGATTATCAATATACCTAACTAGGTAGGATTTTTAACTAAAAATCCTTGGATTTGTCATAAATCCTCGTCTTCTTTATAGAATATCTATTAAATATAAATTAACTATTATACAATACTTTTAATATGTGTTTTGAAAACGTGTGTTTTAGTTTTTAATGTGTGTGTTAATAAAAATGTATTTCATTGGAATCGTAGTTTAATTGCAATTTCGTTTTGGTATATATTACCATGAATGGACTTGTGCATAATTTCGATACAAGAATCGAATATAATAAAAATAAACCGACTCAAAAATTTCAGCTCAATTGGTTACCGGGAAGTGAATCAAAGTTACTTGCTTCATTTCACTTAAGTCATCGAGATCAGACAAAAATGCTCATAAAATAAAAACTACTAGGCTTACCTGAATACAATTTTTATGGGACCAATTCAACACCAATCCGCATCAAATAAAAAAAAGAATCACGTAAATCGGTTCTGAAACTTCGGAGTAATCGGTGTAGATTAACACATAAAAAATATTTATATACCGGCCGAATTGATAACCTCCTCATTTTATTGAAGTCGGTTAAAAATAAATAGAAACTATATAATATTATAACGGTTACATTGAAAGTAATTTAGTTTTCACTTTGGTGGTGGAGCGATGTAGGTAGAGGTACCTGTAGCAGAATTTTATAACACATTATTTAGATTTTAAATATTTATTTCCATTTATAATGAAAATCATTTATTCCATTTTTAGTCATATCTATACTAATATTATAAAGCTGAAGAGTTTGTTTGTTTGTTTGTTTGTTTGTATGTTTGTTTGTTTGTTTGAACGCGCTAATCTCGGGAACTACTGGTCCGATTTGAAAAATTCTTTCGGTGTTAGATAGCCCATTTATCGAGGAAGGTTATAGGCTATATTTCATCACGCTACGGGCAACAGGAGTAGAGCCACGGGGGTGAAACCGCGCGGAGCAGCTAGTAAATTACACATAGTCATAAACATATAAAAGATTTATTTTATAAGAGATAAACGAAATCCACGTGAAGATTAACATACAAATCTATGCTACAAACATAACCAGTAACAGTTCCAACAATCATTCTAATTTCTAATACTATTATATTATACACTTTTTTTCCTATTTCCAATATTTTTTATACATTGAATATGATTACAAATCAAGCAATAAAACGTCTTATATCTGGACCACCAAGGTAATTTTAATTAAAAATAGTTATGACCACTTTTCGATAGGCAAGCAATTATAGGCATATTTGATTATAAAAAAAATGTGTGCGTGTACTAGAGTACACACGTAAGAAGTGAAACTTAGGGATGTGAAAAAGTTGGCGCGTAACGCAAAAATGTCACGCCTACGGCGTAACGCAAAAATGTCACGCCTACGGCGTAACACAAAAATGTCACGCCTACAGCGTAATGCAAAAATGTTACACTAAATTTTTGTCCAACCCCGATAAAGAAGTTTCACTTCAAAAAATATTTAATAAAAAATACGTCTCATCTGGTTATCAGATCGGTGAAGGACGATCTCCCACGGGCTCTTAGACCATAAAGTTACATTTAAGTTAAGAATCTATCAACTGTCAACTAAAAATATGTAATTCATAAAAATAATGTAGTATACAGTAGACACAATAGAAAATCTATCGTGTCTGGGACCGATCGGGCCGCTTGGGGCTCAATGGGTTAATACAATATTGAACTATAAAATTGTTCTACTATATTAATATTATATAGCAGTGTTTCCTTCAATTAATTTTTTGTTCTTTAAACTGTTCACGCTTGCTTTCCGATGGCTTGTGTCTCTCGCTCTAATCGTGTCTATGATTCCCAAGAATGGCGCCTCAACGAAAAGATACAGGACCACTGCTATTAAGAAAGCCATGAAGACCATGCCGAGGGTTAAATTAATCTGAAACAAACGAAATAAATTATTAGTATAAAATATACATAATCTTACGGTGCATTTACATCAAACGAACATAGAGCTAGAGCAACAACATTCATTCGTGATCTTTTAGTTCATAATATATGAAAACTCGTATTCAGTGTTGTTTAGTATTATTGTGTAGAATCTTTTCAAACGCACTAAGAACAACGAAAGAATGCTCTACACCTGTTTACACTAAAATAATTTGACATAGTGGGGTTAAAATGAGCATCCGCACTGATGAAAATGCACCGTTAAATGTAAGCACTTGTGTGGATGGTTGTGCGCTGTCAATCAGGGGTGAACACATAGGGTTTTAAGGATTTATCAATTGGAAAAAAATCTTCAAGGATATTATGTTTATTTTTTACGGAATAAGCGTATGAAAAACTACATGATGCTTTGAACTAATAGTATACTAAGTTTTCGACACCCTGTATATTTTATGTCACAGCTAAATTGTATAATTTCGGTGGCGTCAGTTTCTCGGCAGAATAGAAAATGCCGAACGTTTGTTAACTAATGAAGCCGTTTTAAACGGCGTAATTATACATTTGACCTGTGAAAAAAAATATTTAATATGAATTTCATAATAATATTACTACAGAGTTACTCACTAAATTTATCACGTTGACTCGTATCATGATACTGGAACCAGTCATCATCCTGACTAAGGCAATGTGACAGAGATAAGCGCAATAGGAAACTCTACATATAACAGTCCAAATGCGTGCCTCCAAGAATCCGCGAATTGTTCCTGAAAACATAAAAAGGATGTTAAAACATTTTTGTTCAGTTTTAAAGCACTCACTACTATTCCACATATATACATTCGATCGGGAGATAGGGACAGAAATTATTGGTCATTTGTACAAGTATGGTGGTTCTTCAGGATTACGCAATGACAAAAAGAAAAATGATGGCCGGCGCGGGCGGCCCAATCGCGTGGGTGTTAGTAAATAGCTGCAATTTCTTTCACGTCCATCTTTGAAATGGATCGACGTGACCGCAAATTGCAACGGTTCTTCAACCGCACGTTGCGGTTACGAATGCGGCTGGCTGCATTCGCAACTGCATCCTGCGGTCAGCCGCGCGGCTAGCCGTAATGCGGCTAACCGCATCGTGCGTATGAACCCTTAGTCGAACCCGTCGGATAAATTACGAGAGTCAAACGATTTGGATCACATTAAATAAATTGTATAATATGTTAACAATTGGCAGTCATAATGCACTTCCTCCATTGATGCTCTAATTTAATTTCTTCGTATTTGAAGTAAGTTCGGAGATAAAAAATATTATGATTTTGGTATGTATTCAATCACAGTAAAATTATTATCTACATTGCGAAATTCGTGTTGACGCTCTAATGCTGCTATTAGTAGTAGGTACTAATGTTTACGCTCACGACGTGTTCTGGCATGAAGACGTCATGATATGACACCAAGTATGACACCTTCTGAACTTTAATGTGTTTCCTGTACACTCATGCGCACGAAATGTAAAATGACATTTGCAAACCTAACCTATAAACCTTAGCTATGCTAAAAACTTACCTTCAAATTTGAACACCATACCAAATATTAAAACTGCGATGCACATCCCAAATACAGGCTTTAGTAGTAAAGAGAACAAGACTCGTATGTATATAGAGAGTCGTGGACCGTCTCTGTATGCAGCCATGCCTGCTATAGCAAGGGCGAATCCTACTGGCACTATTGCGTAGTACATGGGCAGGTATTTCTGAAAATTAATGCATTTGAAGCTGTCTGCGCCACAGGGTAAAATAATTTTTTGTATACTATTTACTGGCTATCTGCCCGCGGCTTCGCCCGTTTTGTCTAAAACCTAATAAATTATATATGTACTAAAATCTTTGTCTAGAACCACTCTATCTATTTAAAAAACCGCATCAAAATACGTTGCGTAGTTTTAAAGATTTAAGCATACACAGGGATATTGATTATAGATAGGGAGAACTCGTCTTTGTTTTATACTACATAATCGTATAGCAACGTTGTAGCAACGTTGACAAGAGAGAATTTTAGTACAGTTGGTTCTTTGATATACTGTTCCTCTTGCTATTTCGGTTAGAGTCCGGGCTGTCTGGCTGGCCGCAGTGGTTGCGTTTATTAGTGCGCATCTTATCTGCACAGGAAAATATCCTTAATTTAGAGTTATTTTTAAAGATGTAATTTCACTTATTTCGATGACATTTTAATTATTTTAAATAAAAAATTGCGTATGGCACCCATTTAACAACGAATAAAACGTCTTGCAATAAAAAAATTATGTCTGATGGATCTATCTAAAAACAAAAGATTAAAAATTACGCGTTAAAAAATGACTACAGTTAAGTATATATCTTCCTGTGCAGATAAGATGCGCACTAATAAACGCAATCACTACCGCCAGCCAGACAGCCCGGACTGTAACCGAAATAGCAAGAGAAACAGTATATCAAAAACCCAACTATACTAAAATGACTTTTTTTAAAACGTTGCTAGCTCCCGTACCATAATATATTTGTTTGTAACCGAATCCTTTAAACTCGATTTCGACATAGTTTAAACAGACAAATTGAATCCAAATATTGTACACTTATCAACGATTGGTGATAATGGTGATAATACAACAATTTCTTGAGTTTAATTGTGTTTTTCACGTGTTTTTTAAGTTATGTCAATTATTATTATTTCGGCTTAATGATGAATAATTGTTGTACAAGTTTTACTTCGCTTATTCAAATATTTTTGTTAGTTACTTACCCTATACTTTGCAATATCGAAGTTTCTATTTTTCATGTTGTAGATAATTAATCCGAGTGCAAGGCCAATGACAAAGCAAGCTATGTTCGTGTGTGTGGGTGTATACACGTTCACAAATGTTGGGTCAGTGGTATATATGTTTCTTATCATTCTGAAATCAATTAAAAATATTTCTTGGAAAAATAATAAAAAAGTTTGATAAAAAATATAACATTAATGTAGATTATACATACTTATATTTACATTTTTTTTATTAAAAAGGAAAACGGAACCATCTTATATTCAATTTAGATATTTTATGTTTATTTATTATGCAAGAAGTAGGTGAGGAAAGTACGTTTTGTATCAAAACTAGGTGTTCAAATCATATCAAAAGTTTCACTTAGTTTACTTTTTAAATTGATAACTTACTCCAATGTTACAACTAACGATCCATTCAAATCTTGGAAGTATGTATGAAAAGCTGGTGCTATAACTCCAATCATCAACAAGACGACCAGAAAAATCCTTCTTATGTGTCCTTTAAATAACACACAGAGGATCAAACCAACTATGTGCAATTGAAAATCTGCTGCCACATACCTGAAAATTTTTGTTGGTTTTTAATACGATTTTATTAGCATCATCCATATACTTGTATGTAAATGGGATAAACCTATATTTATATGTCTTAAACTAATCTTAATATATATAAATCTCGTGTCACAATGTTTGTCCTCAATGGACTCCTAAACCACTTAACCGATTATAATAAAATTCACACACAATGTGCAGTTCGATCCAACTTGAGAGATAGGATAGTTTAAATCTGAAATCGTTTTAGAGAAAGCGGGCGAAGCCGTGGGCGGTAAGCTAGTACTATATAAGTAGTAAAGTGAGCTGGGTATGTTACTTGATTTCAATGAACTTTACGATATTTTAGTCGCAGAACAAACCCGCTTTTTAGGAAATTTATACGTGTACTGCTTGTTGAGCAACAAAAATAGATAACTAATAACTGTGAAGGTAAGAAAGATATTTTAAATACATAAAAATACAAACCATGCGTGAAGCATGCACTTGCTATTTTTATAATAATTTCTTATGTAAAAGAGGTGGATCCACCATGATTGGCGGCAATCAGTCACTGCATCATTTACTATTATCTGAAATAAAACCAAGTATCTACATATTAGTCAATTATGCAGTGGTTGCTCAGTGGTGAGTTCCCTTTGAGTAGACGAGGGTTCGAGACCGGGTGTGCAGGAAATAAAATGACTTTTAAATTATTTATCTGTGCATTTTATAACTTCACCACTAGATACTAAAACGGTGAAGGAAAACATCGCGAGGAAACCGATGTGCAGAAGAATAAAAAATTCGACGACATGTGATATCTGCCAACACACTTGGCCAGCGTGGTGGATTACGGATGAGCCCATATGAGTGGCCCGTATCCCAGCAATGGGAACTTAATGGGCTGATGATGATGATGATGATGATGATGATGACGATTAGTCAATAACAAGTTATAACCACAAGTTTCTGAGAGTTCTGATCACAATATACGAAACTTTCACATTACCTTCCAAAAGGGTCCCGATCCAGCATATTTGAGCCATGTAGATGTTATGGCTAAAACAATTGCATATGGTGGCGTCAATCTACAAAATAAATAAATTATAATGAACACAAAAAATAATAAAAACACAGTTCGTTTTCTGGGAATAAATATGGGTTTTCATGCTGAGGATATAAAGAAAATTTAATCAAAACCTTATATTTGCCAGTTTCTATTAGTATTTATTTTAAAAATATTTACCTCAGCCATCGTATACCGATTCGCTTTGGTATTTCAAGCCAGTCCAATGTTTTGGTCTCCGCCGCGATTTGCAGATTGTATGACAGTAATAATCCCGAAATTAAGAAAAATATTTGAACAATTATTGTGGCGTTGTATCCAAATTGATATCCCACATAGTCAAATGTCTGTAAACATGGAGATTAGTTTTAAGTGATTGGTTGGATAATTCAATTAAATAAACGAAAGTTTGTTTGTTTGTCTTTCTTTCACGTAGCAACGGAATTATTTTAAACGACTTCTTATTGAAAGAAAACACGGAGTTATCGGTTTTTAAACATATACATAAACAAAAAACCGCTACATACAGAGAACCTTTCGTCGTTTAGAAGAATTTCAGTAAAAAAAAAGACGGGTTGCACTCCGGGAGTGCCGGCAGAAGTGAAAACTTGATTATTAACGTTCAGCATGTTGATATTTTGGAATGGTATCCGTCTTACGCATGGAATATAAGGGCTAAAAAAAAAACATCCGTCTTACGCTTGTTCGATCAGGCCACGTGTCCTGACGCGAGTTTAAGATTTTATACCCAACGCCGCTAAAGAAGTTTTCACTTCAAAAAATGTGAGCCTTCTTCCAAACAAACTCCTCACCACTTTATTACTTACCGATTCCAGAAAGTGCGTATCCTGACAAAGTAGTACCAACGGTTGCATTGAATGAAGAATAATAACCAAACATATCGTAAGCGCTCTGCGAAATAAACATAATAGATGAAGAGCCCACGACGGCCAGACCTTCGATATTTTATAAAGAAAGTTTAAAATAGTACCTAAGTTTCGGTATGGAATAAAAGCTAAATTTTATACATGATACTTGGAGACGTATAAAAAGATGTTACCTCAAGAGCCGGATAGTTTTCATGCTTTTTACATCTTGCCAGACACATTGAAGAAATAACTGACATATCATCAAATTCAAATTCAAATTCGTTTATTCAATCAAACTTAACCTAACCTTAGAGTTAAATACACATCAAATTCACATTATTTCTTAAAAGTGTAACAAATATGAAGTAACCTATTAAAAATATTAGTTTACCAAATTACTAAAAAATAATGGTATAATATAAGCAATAAAGTTATTGCATAACTTTTAAGGGGACTCATGTTGATGGAATGCCACTCTTGGGTTATAATTAAATACCTTCAAATATTTATTTACGTCTAATGTGTCATGTGTCTGTCAAAAAAATAGCTTTTTTTACAATGAACAAGGTAATACAAACGAGCCACGCGAGTCAGCCAACACAGAATATAATAAAAAAAGTTCGTGTGTACCGAGCTCACGTGTCAGAAATGAAACTTCTTTGGCAAGATTCAATCGTTCCTAATCGTTGCCTAACTCCATGACGTGATGGTATTGCCCACGCGACATTAAATTTTACTCTCAATGCGCCTAAGAAGTCCTATCACTTATACTTCAAAAAATAACAAATAAATCACAAAACTTAGTCGCAAACTCCAACACTCAACATCCTTTTTTTAAAGTCGGTTTAAAATAGTAAAGAACATTAATAACTTACTTCAGTCCATCCAGGCTTCTCAGTCGGTTCTGCCGAAGATCAGATCTGTCACGGATGTTGACAAGTTTTAACCAATTTTTTTGTATTGAAAAATTAATAACATATTTATTCGCTGAAAAAAAATTAGTTGTTTGTAAAGTCGGTTTACTGACGATAGTAGAACGTGACAACGCGCTCTCGCTTGCACTTCACATGGAACGCCTCAGAGCGAGGTAACGCCGCATGAGTCATGTTTTTTCGTGCATGCATCCGGCTCTATCGAATTATAAGACGTTGTCACGTCAAAAAATGTTTTGAAATACTTAGTATTCTTGAAACACAGTTAATGAAAATTCGAAATGCATGCATGGAATGATATTATATTGATTGAGATAAAATAATGAAAATGTTAAATATGAAAAAGTAAACAAGGTACAACAGATAATTAATATTGATACTCTAAAACAAACAATTATTAAATAAATGCGATACATAATTTAATGTCAGGTAAAAGTAAAGTTCAAAGCTCTGTACGTAGCGAATGATCCCTTTATAAATGTCTCTTTTTATCCATCTTAATAAGCTTTCCGCCCGCAACTTCGCCCGCTTTGTCTAAATTTAATAAATTATATACTAAAATCTTCCTCTTGAATCACTTTATCTATAAAAAAAAACATCAAAATCCGTTGCGAAGTTTTAAATATTTAAGCATACATAGGGATGTAGGGACAGAGAAAGCGACTTTGTTTTATACTATGTAGTGAAGTAGAAACTACACTATTATGGAAGATATATGATATTTATGTATGTCATCAATAACAATATGTTTTAATTTGAACTCGGATCAGCTAGTTTACTTACGCTAATTCAATCATCTTTAAAATAATTAATTACCTTGCTTTTTTATACACCTCCCATATATAAAATCGTAGAAACTTGCTACAATGTTGATGATTATAATCATTGATATCAGAAGTAGAACTGCAATATCTGCACCGTCTACATTTACTTCTTCGTTGGATTTTGTGCATTTAATGTTACCTAATACTTTGGTTTTTAGTTTGTATTCATTCCATAATGACTCGTTGAGGCATCCCTCAAGGCTCTCCTTTGTGCCCACTGCTTTATCTTTTATATAACTTCGACATGACTGCGTTAAACATATTCCGTAATGTGGTTTTGTATGGTTGAAATGGCGATCACTGTTTTCTGAGTACTCCTGAAATACATTATAAGAATATTAATTATAAAACGCAAGTAAGACTAATATCGCTTGTTGGTTAGTAATCGAAATAAATATTCACGTCGTGGTTTCATTGAAATATTGTCATTTTAACATTCGAAATGACAGACTGAATTCAATATTAATATAAAATGTTATATAATTTTTATAAATAATTAAATTGGTTCTTCGTATTTTTTTATATTAACGTGAGTAAAGTTAATAAATTCGTTTAAAGGAAGATTCTCTAGTACTACATAACAATTTTAAAAATACTATCACGGATATTATTACCCATATTATTCCAGTGGAAAACTTGCGATTTTTATTCGGATATACCGGCGCCCGAATGAATCTATAATATTAATCAAACCAGAAATAAATCATTATTCATCTATTTTGAATATTTCGTTTATATATTTTGCATTGATTTCTATATTTGAATACAATTGGAAGACGTTAAATCATTAATAGCTTCCCGATGAAAAAAAACACCATATATTTTGTAGATAAACCTGTTTGAAATAAGATGAACCTATTTGTAAAATTTAAAGAATTAATCTTTATATATAAAAATGAATCGCAAAATGTGTTGGTAAGCGCATAACTCGAGAACGGCTGAACCGATTTCGATAATTATTTTTTTATTATATTCCTTAAAGTACGAAGATGGTTCTTATGTAGGGAAAACGTAAACATGTACCACGGGCGAAGCCGGGGCGGACCGCTAGTAGATGCTAAAAATAACTGCGTTAAAAACAACCGACTTCAAAAACGGAAAAGTAATAAATAAAAAAGATTTGATATTATTAATTACTACATATTATTTAGATGTGCTATTTACTAAAAAGGTTTGATGTCGATGCACGGGCTTATACTAAGTGCTTAGTTTTTGGCACCGACTTCAAACCTATTTAATAAATAGCACATCTAAATAATATGTAGTAATTAATAACCACCATCCCGCAAAGAATCACGTAAATCGGTTAAGAAACCTCAGAGTAATCTGTGTACATACAAAAAAAAAATTATACCGGCTGAATTGATAACCTCCTCCTTTTTTTTGAAGTCGGTTAAAAACTATATTTAATATACAGACAGACGAATACTCTAAATCAATGTTTATTTCCATGGTGGAAAATGATTATTTTTTTCAAAAACGAACTTGTCGGTGACGGTTCAATACATTAATGACATATTATGGGTAGTTAAAGGTTATTTAATTTCTCATTTCCATAATACTCGGGTACCACCAGAAGGACGGTACCCGGATCTTTGGAAGGCTTACGTGGGGACACGGATCCAACACGCAGAGGCCCTTTGAGACTTTTAATGTGTTGGGGGACACCAGCCGCAGCCTGCCCATGACTGCACTATAGAGATACAGCCCTAGGCAGTCCGCGGCCGATGTAGGACTATTGCAGGGTATGGAAATTTAATAATTGGGCTATGGATTGGGATGCTAAATGGACTGGAACTGGGGACTATGGGAAACTATGGCACCTGCCTTTCTACTAAAAGAAAGTAAAAATATGTTGGCAGGTGGTGACTCGCCCTCTCACTGTATGGGCCCCCGAAATAAGTCGGTGCAATAGTGCGACAAGGGGGCAACATATTGTGAGCAGCTAAGGGTGGAGAGGCGTCCCTGGACTTTAAACTACGATCACGCGCTCCCTGAGGGTCCAGCATCACGTGCCCACTCGCCACTTACGCTTCGCATCCACCCTTCGAGCTAAAAGCTCTCGCGACTCCACTCTGGCCTGTCCTCGTCAGGCTTCACTCTGACCGGCCGGTGAAGGCAAGCCGGAGATGAAGACAGGGGCCTCCCCCGGGAGCACTCGGTTCCCGCGGGGTCGCTACTCCCCGACACCCGCCACAAGGTGTCCTGCGGGTTGACTGATTGCACGGGTGGAATATCTATTGTCACATAGACAATAGATATTCCAACCGTGGGCGATGGGGTCGTCACATCCTAATATTATTACGATTATTAAGTATTTAAGATGAGTAATATTTTTTCCTTATTTTGTATCTGTCTTCGTTTACTTGGTTCTTAGAAAAAATTCTCACCTGAATCATTGTCAAAAGGTCACTTGGTGCATCAGACACTAGAGCAAATTCCACAGAACAATAAACACCATCAGGTTCATTTAAACATTTATCATAATTATCTTGTTGAAATTGTGGTGGCATACGGTTGTATTCCGTTACTGAAAGAAAGATTTTCTCGTATTACACGTACACTTATGTACCTTTTGGGATTTTCTTGAAGCTTTTAACGAAGCGTCAAATTTTCTCTATTGCGACAACGCTCAACTTTGGTAGCGAGCGTAGCGGATTGATGTTGATGTGATGCTAAATAAAAATGTATTATTGACTGTCTCTTTAATTATCTAATGTCTAAATTATCGGTAATAATTAAGGAGTGAAGCTAAAGCTTTTTAAATTAAATAGGTGTATCTACATTTTTACCTTTGTGATATACCTAGGTATTATTATTTCGACCGCCTCCTTGAAAAAACGTGAACGCAGAACCGAGGGGATCTGGTTCGATTCCCGGTGGCGGATAAAAATGTACTTAATACAAAAAATAGTTAGGTTTTTAAAAGTTTTCAAATCTCAAAAACTTTTCTTTTTTTTTCTTATCCTATAAAATTTTATAAGTATTTCCTACATACTTACTAAATCTTTTTCTATTTATTGATATAAATAACCGAGTAAAGAATAACCGAGTAAATTATGAATTTATGATACCCGATTTACACTTGATTCCTTGATTCTTACATGGTAAGCGTAACTGGTAGCTATTGGGTAATAAAACATAATTATAGTTCACTGTATACAAACATTACATATTAATTTATACATAAGCGCACTGGCTTAAAGGTATGTTATTGGAAAATAATTTGTAGTCTACTATCTCTACTCTACTCTCAATTACGATGATTAGAAAAAAAGTCATTGAATTGACAATAATAATTCAGTGAAATTTGCAATAGTTAACTCGTTTTACAAAACATCGCTTTTAGAATTCACTGTATGATAGAGCAAACCTGCCTGATGCAGTCAGTTTTAACTTAAATAAAAATAAGAAGTAATAATCCAAATTCATACTGAAGAAATAAATTGCTAAACAGGTAAACCCTAATTATTACATTTTATTATACGTATTCATATCTACATGCTATAAGTTTTTGTTCTTATATTGTTTGTTTTTCTTTTTTAGATTTTATAATCCAATACTCACGATTTAACCTATAGATAACAGCATAGCTGCTATGAAAAATTCCAATTAATATAATCACTATCTTCATGGCTCTAAATAAAATTCACTAAAGCGTTAAAAATACTACAATTTACAACTTGTATCCGCCTGCAAGGTCTGCTATCAACTAAAAGTGTATTTCTCGTTAAATTAACTACGAGACATCCACGTATTGTATTTATTACTTTTTTCTCTAAGTCAATGCCGAAGGACGACGGTATGAGGACGGTTCAAGAATCGACAAACTACTAGTAGTTACGTACCTATCCTTAGTTCCATACCAATATTACAAAATATGCTAAAGTTTGTTTGAGCAATATGATTTTTGTGTCCGATAGTGAGAAGACTAGAGTCATAAAGGCTACAATCTCATTCCCATATGAATTTCTTTTCACATGTACCCAAGTCTAGTGTAGTAATAGATTATTATCTGTGGCAGGTACCTAACGCAAGTTTAATCACTACAAACATGTATTTTTTATATTTAAAATATACACTAATAAATTAATAATACATTATATTATGTTAATTATTGAAGGTAAAAATTACAAGACAGTAAGATAGCAAACAAAACAAATCAGTTATTTCGTCATAAAGCAAAACTTCTTTTGTATAGTTACTGATTAGTACAAATATGTACTAAATAGTTACCTATACAATAACAGTATTTGAAATTCATATTGTTTTAATAATTTATTATTCGTCGTGAAATAATTACATATTTATTTTGTAATCTATTATGGGTGTTTTTTTAAGCTATCGCATATCTTCTATCGTTGGCCTTGAGCGTGGAGACCTAATCCAGAAATTCCGTGACGAAAAACCTCACGCTTCCCACTCCGACAGGCACGGAGGTGTGGCTTGAAGGCATGCTATGCAATAGCTTTACCCCCACTCCGACCTGCACAGCGGTGATACTTTTTATGCTGTGCAATTATAGCTTTACCGCGCTCGGAGTGCCACACGTCTTTTGAATATCGTGAGGATTTTATCACATATGTACGGAAAATTGTTAGGTATTGCTGCCGGGATTGGCATGCACGCCATTACAAAATTTTCTCGACCCTTTTTATCACGGTTTGATTGTATACCTATATCTACTTTTCTATCATGGCGGCAAAATTTTTTAATTTGTTAACAAAAATAAAAAAAATTGTATAGTTAATGGTTGTTTATTTTTCTAAATATAAAATTTTAATTTTGTTATTGGCAGTTCTGCGTCATAAATGTTAAGTATTAGCAATACATTTTTATCTTAGCGATTTAGCATAAAGATAGTGTTACTAAATTAGTAATTAAGTAGTAGTACTAAATAAGTACAAAAACTCAAATAAATCTCAATTGCATAATTAGGTCAAAATATAAATGAAAATGAAAAATATCTTTATTTCATACACACAATTTTCAAATACAGAAAATGGATGAGTCCTTAGATTACAAAATAAAAGATGAGTCCTCCTGGTAAGTTTACAAAAACCTGTGTCAGGAGGACCCATAGGAGGAGGAGGATAAATAATACAATATCTTGAATACAACCTCTAAAATACTGTGTAACAGTATTACAATATATGCTTATACCTCTTAACGAAAATAATCAGTTCAAATATTAACTACCAATTGCCCATCCAAAAATTGACCGCGCTCTAAGTAGCTTAACCCTAGTTTGACAATCGAAACAAATGTTTTAACCTTCGGCATACAAGGTGAAAAAAACTCCTCACCTATACAACGTGGGGTTAAACTAACCCCATTAGAGATTGTCTCTACTTTATGTGTGCATCATGTGCAATAAGTTTGCATGGGTTTTTCTGTTACGTACATTAATGAATAAAAAACAAAAAGTAGCAAATTAAACATTTATTATTAAAAAAAACTTAAAAATCACGTAACCTTTCCGTGCATTCAACAAAATGTTATTAAATCGAAATAAAAAATCAACAAAAATATTTCTTCTTTTTAACTTAATTATTTTACTTTTTATATAAAATAAGACAATAAGGCTTTGTAAAAAATCACAATAATTGGCTCTTTATGACTATTTGAGCGAAATCATTCGTTATCTAAAATAGTACAATTTTGACACATCAAATTCGCTTAAGTTCCTTACATATGGCGGCGTTACATTTGAAACATCCGTTCAGAGTCTTCCTATCTTTGTGTTATTGTGTCTTGGACAGAAAGAACATCGCTGAGACCTTCTTGGTTGCTTTTGCGGTGGTCCTGGAACTTCTTGGCCCAAAGTTTTCGTCGTCCGACGAATTTTTATTTTCTTCCAATAAGGCCGCCGCAATACGATCATCCTGCAGATTATTATTCATATTGACTATCTATACCTACAATAAAAATAAAAAAGTATAAATAAAACACTAATTGTAGCAGTAAATAACAAAAAAACACAGAAGTAGGTACAAATTTTTTTGACAACGTCCCATACAACGTGGGGTAAAAAACGCCCGGGACCCACTTTGAGCACGTGCTCACACGACCCTGGCGCGCGCAGTATTGATTCAACGCTGTGATTCGACGCGGTAATATTTAAACTTCAGCTACTGTGAAAATTAAGTTATTTGGTTGCATTTTAATATAAAATCAACGCAATTTATAAGTGTTGGGGTTAAAATAACCCCACCTTGTATGCCGAAGGTTAACTGCTTTACTCACAGATCTAGCACTAGATCTGTGGCTTTACTACAGTGCCACAGATAGTGTGATAATACAATATTTTAAAAACTCGCATGTGTAATTTAAAATAATATTATGGTACAGATCTGATTTATTATTACGAAAATGATAAATGTACTATGATAAACCAAAAGTACCCTCAGTTCTATATAATTATAGGTTTTTATCTGTTTTATGAAAGCCATACTGTGTTTTGATAGAGAAATTTTTAATGAAAACCTTGTGAATTTCAAGGTTCTATTTCCATGTACGTTTTATGGTTAATTATTTTACTAATATATTAAAGAGTTGTACATAAACAGTTGTACATCATTATTATTTACTAATATATTAAAGAGTTGTACATAAACAGTTTTGTTATAATTTTAATTGTGTTTTAATGTTTTTTTTCCCTTCTGCCCCGTACAAAAGAATTATTTAAATAAATACGAGAGATAGTAAGAGTTCTGTTATTTTAACTATGCGAAGGTCAAAGGAGGAATTAACATTCATGATAGTACCTATGAATAACCGTTTAAAATATTATGTCTTTATTTTGGCAGACTATTTTCAGAAAAAAATAAATGTCCCTAATTTAACTTACTAATAACAATTTTAGAAGTGAAACTTCTTTACGAGCGTTGACAGTAAAATTTAAAGGTCACATCATGGTAATACCGTCACGTCATTGAGTAAGGCGAAGATTTTGGTATCTTTGGCCCAAGAAATATACAGCCACGACCACCGTCATCCAGATAGACTTGTTTACAATAAAACACCCAGGACCACTTTGTATACCAAAAATTGTCATGCTATGTGTATTCGTATATTTAATAAACTTCCCGAAACTATAAAAATGTTAAATATCCTTTTAAGACAAAACTATATGAGTGGCTAAATAACAAAAATTTCTATAATGTATCTGAATATTTAAATTTGTAACATATTATGTTTAATTTTATTTATGAATATAATATCCCACCAAAAACATTTTCATGTAAAATGTTGCCAAGACGAGCCCATATGACTCGCACTGTCAAAAAGTTATCAGATATCATGTAGAGCCAAGCTTCTAACACTACACGCCCTAACTCTACAAGGCCTAACTTCACAAACTCTACACCTTAGTCAAAATATGTGGCTTGGCCATTTCGCTTCATTCACATCGGCGTAAGGTGAAAAATTAATTCACTGTTCATTACTTTTGTGTTATACAATAGTTCTTGTAGTAACGAACGGCCAAGCCATATATTTTGACTAAGGTGTAGAGTTTGTGAAGTTAGGCCTTGTAGAGTTAGGGCGTGTAGTGTTAGAAGCTTGGCTCTACATGATATCTGATAACTTTTTGACAGTGCGAGTCATATGGGCTCGTCTTGGCAACATTTTACATGAAAATGTTTTTGGTGGGATTTCATTTCTTTTTGTAAGTTGTTAGTAACAAAAATTTTTTTTATTTTTTTCTTCTTTTTTTGGGGTGTATTTCTTGCACATCAGAGACGCCTTTTTTATAGCTCACTCTCTTGTCAAGGACAATTTTTTTTTAATTTTAGCTACTGTGTGGTACCGTAAGAGGCAGGAGACGTTTGCAACACTTCTATTCATTCATATTTATATTATCTGATCTGAAGTACTTATGTGTCTCAATATACCTATGTCGAATACATTTTTAATTTTTTTTAACAAGAAGTACCTATACATATATATTATATATCTAGGGGAACCAAGTTTTAGACTATTAGATTAGACCTCTAGCGTCATCAAAATTCAATTTAAAATTACAGGTTTGATACAAACTCCCATCCCCTAGTTTAAGGGGTTGGGGGATGAAAGTTACAAGTTTTATAATTTTTTTGTTGTTTGTGTGCTAATACTAGCTTACATACAAAATTTCAGCTTTCTAGGACATTAGGAAATACCTTAAGAATTTTGATGATCATCAGTGAGTCAGTGACGAAATTAGCGTTTTTTAGATATAAATAAAATCTGAAGTATAAAAGCTAATGTAATTAAAACTTAATATGTTCAATAAGTCCGCTATTGACAATATATCCCGAAAATTTTGTTGATCTAGCATAATCCAAACCCAAGTTATGAGGGTTCAAAAAAACGTCGAAGCGCTTCGAGAAAAGGTAGGTAGTGCCCGTGCGCTTCGCTTTCGCTTGGCTCGTCTTGGCGGGGGCACTACCGTGCCCCCAGATAAAATGTGTAAATTTTATCATGTGACAATGAAATAATGTACTTTTTATATAAAATAATGTTGCGGAATTTGCACGCCATTTATGGCTAATGTGTTGATTCTACCTAAGTATGAGTAATATCTTTGTACACACATTATGCAAATAAAGAAATTTATTATTATTACTAGCTGTTGCCCGCGACTTCGTCCGCGATTAGGTCGTTTTTCGTCATTCGTCGTTTAAAAAAAATACGTGACACTTTATTTTAAAATTTTCTTAATTATTGTCTCTTATAAAATTTAACTACATTAAAATTGAACACTCTGATAAGAAAATCTTAAAATCTGAAGAAAACATGAATGTGGTTTAAATTCTACATTACTTAGTATCAAATAATAATCTAAATTAAATGTAGATTAACAGTTTGAACACACCATTATAGAATATGTACCTAAGTATTAAATTACGTTAGTTTACATAGTAACTTTACTAAAAACACGATGACTATCTTTCGCGCTCGATACCACATTTGAATCTTGCCAAAGAAGTTTCACTTCTGACAAGTGTGCTCGGCACACACGCTCTTTTTTTTGTTATAACGACGAAATATTCTACGGGACTCATACAACATATCATATTTTTTACCATTATCATATTTTGGAATCTCCATTAGGAAGAATATTCCCAAAACATAAATCAGTTTTAAATCGAACCGCAGCAAACACTTTAATGTGCTTATAATAAGAAATACTAGACATTACAATTTATTATTTAACTTCAGGGTCTGTAAAAGAGCACAAATATTCTTACTTAATATCCTAAGGCCCCTAGCTGGGGCAAAGGGCGTAAACAGTACTCCGCCATGCGTGTCGATTTTGGGCAGCTCTTTTTATCTCGCTCCAGCATCTTCCGATTGACTTGGCCTCTGCGATAACACTACGACGCCAAGTGAGCTTTGGACGCCCACGTTTCCGTTTTCCCTGGGGGTTCCAATCCAAAGCTTGCTTTGGTATGTGTTCCGGGTCTCTACGTAGCGTGTGGCCAATCCAGCCTCACTTACGTCGTCAAATCTGATGGGCGACCGGTGTCTCATCGCAGCATTACCAAAGGTCGTCGTTGGAGATAGTTTCTGGCCAGTAAATTCTGATGATTCGGCGGAGACAGCGGTTAACAAATACCTGCAGCTGGCGCGTGATGTCTTTTGTGACCTTCCATGTTTCACACCCGTATAATACAGTTTTTACGTTGAAAAAATTTGAGCTTAAGCCTCCGTGTCAATTTACTCGATTGCCACACGGGTCGCAGCCGAGCGAAAGTTGCCCTGGCTTTGGCTATCCTTGAAACGATGTCTTCTTCCGTACCACCGTTCTCTGTCACAACGCTTCCAACGCAGTACGCAGCGGCTCGTTTCGCCAAACCTCATCTCTTTCGTCTTGCGAGTTAGCTTCAGGCCCCTCTTTGTAGCTTCTCACTGTAGGTCATTAAGCTTGGCTAGTATATCCTCACGGGTGTGACTGAACAGACATAGATCGTCTGCATAATCTAAGTCCTCGAGAGCGTCAGTCAAACCCCATTCAATACCGCGGCGTTTTTGACAGTGGTTTCAAGCATAATGCCATCTAAGACAATAATAAAGAGCAGAGGTGAGAGCAAACATCCTTGACGTACTCCTGCATATACGCGTATGTCATCCGATAACAAGCCATTGTGGGAAACTGTACCTAGGTGTATTTTTCATACATAGATCTTATGATATTAATTATTAATTTATTTCTGAGGTACTCCAATATCCTGCAGACGCGACCAAATATATTTTTTTAGTCATATATAATATTATACCTACACAGTCATAAACATAAGAAATCTTTATATTTCATTTATAAGAGATTAACAAAATCCACGTGTAGATTAACATACAAATCTACGGTACAAACATAGGTACCAGTAATAGTTCCAACACTCAGTCCAATACCTACTATTATATTATACACTTTTTTAAAATCCCCAATATTTTTATACATTGAATATTATTACAAAACAAGCAATAAAAACGTCGTCTTCTCATTCTTAATTATCTAAAGTTACATTTAAGAATCTATCAACTATCAACTAAAAATATGTAATTCATAAAAATAATTTAATACAGTACTAGCTTACCGCCCGCGGCTTCGCCCGCTTTCTCTAAAACGATTTGAGATTTATCCTATCTCTCAAGTTGGATCGAACTGCACATGGTGTGCGAATTTTATTATAAAAGTGGTTTAGGAGTCCATTGAGGACAAACATCGTGACACGAGATTTATATGATATACTAGCTTACCGCTCGCGGCTTCGCCCGCTTTCTCTAGAACGATTTGAGATTTAAACTATCCTATCTCTCAAGTTGGATCGAACTGCACATGGTGTGCGAATTTTATTATAATCGGTTAAGTGGTTTAGGAGTCCATTGAGGACAAACATTGTGACACGAGATTTATATATATTAAGATTAGATAGATAGATTAGATTAGATTAGATAGATTAGATTAGATTAGATAGATTAGATTAGATTAAACTATAAAATTATTCTACTATATAAATATTATATAGCAGTGTTTGCTTCAATTAAATTTTTGTTCTTTAAACTGTTCACGCTTGCTTTCCGATGGCTTGTGTCTCTTGCTCTAATCGTGTCTATGATTCCCAAGAATGGCGCCTCAACGAAAAGATACAGGCCCACTGCTATTAAGAAAGCCATGAACACCATGCCGAGGGTTAAATTAAACTGAAACAAGCGAAATGAATAGTTAGAATAAATATACATAATCTTGAATTTATATTTTTTGGTTTTTATGGCATTCAAATGCTTTATTAATATAAATTTATAAAGAATAGAAAAAATTCACGAGGCGGGACTCGAACCCGCATCCTTCGCGCCATTCCGGGGCGGATGCGGTGTGTCCCTTAAGACACATAAAAACTGAAAGGATAGAATAAATTCGATTACTCGGGCGGGTCACGAGTGGCTGAGTTGGTTAGGCATCCGCCCCGGAATGGCGCGAAGGATGCGGGTTCGAGTCCCGCCTCGTGATCGAATTTTTTCTATTCTTTATAAATTTATACATAATCTTACGGTACATTCATATCAAACGAAAATAAAGCTAGAGCAAGATAGAGCAAGAGCATTATTTTGTGATATTTTAGTGTAAATGAATCAGTATAAGAACAATGCGTAGAATCTTTTCAAACGCACTAAGAACAACGAAAGAATGCTCTACTACTGTTTACTCCAAAATAATTTGACATAGTGCGGTTAAAATGAGAATTCACTCGTTTGATGCAGCATCATAATTGAATTGTTAAATGTAAGCGCGCGTGTAAATGGAAAAGGTCAGCGCGTTAATGTCACTCAGAGGTGAACAGGTTTTAAGGATTTATCGAATTGAAAAAAAATCGTCAAGGATGTTATGTGTATTTTTTACGGAATCAGCGTATGAATAAAAATAACTACGTTAAAAACAACCGACTTCAAAAACGGAAAAGTAAAAAATTAAAAAGATTTGATATTATTACTACTATACTTATATTATGTTATAATTTATATTTTATTATTAATATACTTTTATTATTTAGATGTGCTATTTACTAAAAAGGTTTGATGTCGGTGCACGAGCTTAATACTAAGTGCTTAGTGCTTGGCTAGTTTTTAGAACCTCACAAATAATAACGTTCAATAACATCAATTTGAGAAGATAAATATAGTATAATATGTATAAATAGTAGGTAATAAAAACTAGCCTGATAAAATTATGGGGTTCAATAGGTCATTATTTTTTTGCTTTGTGAAAATAATTCTGTTATTTAAATTAAAAAAGTCATATTTTGGAATAAACGTTGTTCTATATGTGAAAGTAAAACAATTGAGTTTTCAGTTCACATAAGAATTTAATGCATCTTTGTAAATAAATTTCTGGACTATCTACAGAACTTGGCATACATTTAGATCTCAATTCTTGTTTCGGCACTTAAGTCGACGATTGAACTTGGCTCCCATTTTTATATTTATGTTTTTGGTGGGATATTACTGCGTTCCTATGGCCATCTTCCGATTCCATCATTAAAACAGCTCTATGTCATGATAATGTTTCATCGCTATCCAATTTATATACGTATACAAAATTTCAGCTCAATCAGTTTCCGGGAAGTGAATTGGAGTTACTTGCTACATTTCAAATGCCATCGAGATCAGACAAAAATGCTCATAAAATAAAAACTACTGGTCCTATCCGTATAAAATTTTTATGGGACCAATTCGACACCATTCCGCATTAAACAAAAAAAAAAAAGAATCACGTAAATCGGTTCGGAAGCTTCGGAGTATATACAAATAAAAATACCTGCCGAATTGATAACCAAAAAAAAGGAGGACTTTTTTGTCGGTTAAAAACTATATTATGATGCTTTGATATTAGTATCTACATTAAGAGCTAGCCCGCACGAGCAACTTTGTCTCCGCAACTATTTTGTCTCTCTCATCAATTTGTATGGGGAGTTGAGTCGCTACGTGCGCGCACTTTCATACTAGCCCATTGGTGGGAAAGATAAAATAGTTGCGGAGACAAAGTTGCTCGTGCGCGCTACCTCTAAATTTGCGACGGCCTGTATTTATGTCAGCAAAAATTTGTATAATTTCTCCGTATCTCCTACTTCAGTGTAAGTAGTTTTCAAATAAAATGAATCTAACCAGACCGACTTCCTAACAATACCATAACGTTCTGATCCAGAATTCTCAGCATTATATAAAATGCAGCACTTGTTAACTGACGACGCTGTTTGTAAACGGTGATTTTATACAATTTATATGCGAGCAAAATAATATACCTAGGTAATGATAATTTCTAATTACTACAGACTCACTAAATGTATCACGTTGACTCTTATCATGATACTGGAACCAGTCATCATCCTGACTAAGGCAATGTGACAGAGATAAGCGCAATAGGAAACTCTACATATAACAGTCCAAATGCGTGCCTCCAAGAATCCGCGAATTGTTCCTGAAAACATAATATAAAGGATATTAAAATATAGTAACGGTAAGAAATAGTGCATTACTATGTGAATAATAATTGGCAATGGCAAGTTTTTCTTCATTTTAGATCTAAGTACATTTCTACGTACTTCAAGTAGATTCTGAGAAGAGGTCCGCCCCGGCTTCGCCCGTGGTACATTTTTACGTTTTCTCTCCATAAGAACCATCCTCGTACTGAAGTACGAGAATGGGAATGTAATAAAAAAATAATTAACGAAATCGGTTCAGTTGTTCTCGAGTTATGCGCTTACCAACACATTTTGCGATTCATTTTTATATTATAAATTTTTAACATTTATTGCTCTATTCTTCACTACCACAATATGTGCAGTGAAGAAATACAATAAGATAAAGATAAGATAAAATAAGAAAACTTTAACATCTATTGGTTTATCATTATAATCACCGGACACTCACATTCCCACGATCTCCATAAGAATGACATTTGCATAACCTAAAAACTTTAGTGCTCTATGCTAAAAACTTACCTTCAAATTTGAACACCATACCAAATATAAAAACTGCGGCGCACATTCCAAATACAGGCTTTAGTAGTAAAGAGAACAAGACTCGTATGTATATAGAGAGCCGTGGACCGTCTCTGTATGCAGCCATGCCTGCTATAGCAAGGGCGAATCCTACTGGCACTATTGCGTAGTACATGGGCAGGTATTTCTGAAAATTAATGCATTTGAAGCTGTCTGCGCCACGGGGTGATGTAAAAATATTTTTTCATATTATTTACTAGCTATCTGCCCGCGGCTTCGCCTGCTTTTTTTAAATTTAAATTTAGAAAAAGGTTATAACCTTCCTCGTTAAATTTAAAAAAAAGGTTATAACCTTCCTCGAAAATCACTCTATCTATTAAAAAACCGTTGTGAAGTTTTAAAGATTAAAGCATACATACATAGGGATATAGATTATTGATAGGGAAAAAGCGACTATGTCGTATGTATGGTCGTATATGTAACCGAATCCTATAGACTCGATTTTGCCCCGTGCCAGTTTAAACAGACAAATAGAATCCAAGCACTTATCAAGGATCGGTGACAATATAATAATTTCATAAGTTTTATTGTGTTAAGCTTTGTTAATTATTTTTTTTTAGGCTTTATGATGAATTGTAGACAAATCTTACTTCGCACATTGAAATCTTTTTGGTTAGTTACTTACCCTATACTTTTTAATATCGAAGCTGCTATTTTGCATGTTGTAGATAATTAACCCAAGTGCAAGGCCAATGACAAAGCAAGCCATGTTTGTGTGTGTGGGTGTATACACGTTCACAAATGTTGGGTCAGTGACAAAGATGTTTCTTATCGTTCTGAAATCAATTAAAATATGTTTTAGAAGAAGAAATGCCTTTATGGCTATTTATATAGATTTTACTTATATGCACATAGAAATTTAAAATTTTTTAGTGGAAAGGAAAAGGGAACTAGATTTTAATCAATTTCCATATGTTTGTTTATTTTGTAAGTAGAAGGTAAGGAAAGTTCTTTTTCTAGAAGTACTAGGTGATCATTAATATTTTTTATAAATCATACAAATCAAAAGTATCACTTAGTTTAAATTTAAATTGATAACTTACTCCAATGTTATAACTAACGATCCATTCAAATCTTGGAAGTACGTATGGAAAGCTGGTGCTATAACTCCAATCATCAACAATATTACTAGAAAAATTCTTCTGATTCGTCCCTTAAATAACACACAGAGGATCAAACCAACTATGTGCAATTGAAAATCTGCTGCTACATACCTGAAAATATTGTTAGTTTTTTACTTGATATTTTTTTTTGTTTATTAGAGAATGTACCACTTCTTTGTACTGATTTTTTAAACTCAAACTTGTTGGAGGAAATATCGAAAAGCAGTGTAGCTTGTTAGCTCAGTTTATTAATTGTTATGTGATATACCTTTATTTGTGTAGGTGTATGTAATGACATAAATAGTTTAATGAATTGATTGAACTATGTGTATTACCTACTTATTTTAAATGAACTTTATGATAGTTTACATAGTTTAGTTGCAGATAAAAATCTATAATTAAGAACTTAATAGAAGGCGAGAAAGTTGTTATCAATACAAAAATATTACAAACCATGCGTGAAGCATGCACTGGCTATTTTTATAATAATTTCTTATGCAAAAGAGGTGGATCCACCATGATTGGCGGCAGTCAGTCACTGCGTCATTTACTATTGTCTGAAATAAAACCTATTATTAGTCAATTAAGCAATGGTGGCTCAGTGATGAGGACATCGGAGTAGACGAGGGTTCGAGACCGGGCGGGCGTGCAGGAAGTAAAATGACTTTTAAATTTATCTGTGCATTTTATAACATCACCACTAGATACTAAAACGGTGAAGGAAAACATCGCGAGAAAACCGACGTGCAGAAGAATCAAAAATTCGACGACATGTGACATCTACCAACACTTCTGGATAGCGAGTAGCGTGCTGGATTACGGCCTGAGCCCATATGAGAGGCCCGTATCCCATCAATGGGAACTTAATGGGCTGATGATGATGATGATGATGATGATGATTATTCAATAACAAATTATAATCACAAGTTTATAAGAGTTCTGATCACAATATATAAAACTTTCACATTACCTTCCAAAAGGGTCCCGATCCAGCGTATCTGAGCCATGTAGAAGTTATTGCTAAGACAATTGCATATGGTGGCGTCAATCTAAAAAATAAATAAATAGTAATGACACAAACATAATAAAAACACAGTTCGTTTTCTAGAAATAAATATGGGTTTTCACGCTGATGACTATGATGAAATATCAAATAAAAGGAAATAACAAGCAAATATTATCGTCTTAAACCTAATTTTAAAAATATTTACCTCAGCCATCGTATACCAATTCGCTTAGGTATTTCAAGCCAGTCCAAGGTTTTGGTCTCCGCCGCGATTTGCAGATTGTATGACAGTAATAATCCCGAAATTAAGAAGAATATTTGAACAATTATGGTACCGTTGTACCCAAATTGATATCCCACATAGTCAAATGTCTGCAAACATAGAGAACTTTTAAGTGACTTTTTATAGACGTCTAAATAAATGAGAAATTAATTTTTTGTTTTTCTTTCTTGAAGGTAGTAACTAACGGAGCTATTTTAAAGAACCTTTTGAAGAAACAAAGGGAGTTGGTGATGTACAAACATTGACATAAACACAAATACACTTTCAGAGCCTTTCGATGTTTTTGGGAATGTTAGTAAAAAATAATTATAATCTTTCTTCCAAATAAACTCACCGACACTTATTACTCACCGATTCCAGAAAGTGTGTATTCTGACAAAGTAGCACCAACGGTTGAATAGAATGACCAAGAATAACAAAACATATCGTAAGTGCTCTGTGAAATAAATTAAATTAAATAGATACCTTAAAATATTAATTTGTCATGAGAACAAAGAAATAGCTTTAAATTATTTGGAAATAACAAGAAAAATGAAAATAGCTCAAGTTTTTTTTGAATTAACAAAGTATGTACGGTAAGAACGAGCCAAAGAGTCAAATACAGAATATAATTTAAAATAACAATCGCAAATAAACTCAATCACTCAACATCCTTTTTTGAAATCGATTAAATCAACGTTGAAATTGATATTTTTGGTTTTATGGCATTCTTTATAAATTAGCATGCTTTATACTTAAATATAAATTTATAAAGAACTAGAGGTCCACCCCGGCTTCGCCCTTTCTCGGGTATCAAAAATATTTCCATACCAAATTTCATGCAAATTGGTTCAGTAGTTTAGGCGTGATTGAGTAACAGACAGACAGACAGAGTTACTTTCGCATTTATAATATTAGTATGAATAGAAAAAATTGGTTGAGATGGTTGTTAATATTCTCAATAGATGGCGCGCGGTGTGTCCCTTAGACACATAAAAAACTGAAAGAATAGAATAAATTCGATCGCTCGGGCGGGTTGCGAGTGATTGACTTGGTGAGGCATCCGCCCCGGAATGGCGCGAAAGGATGCGGGTTCGAGTCCCGCCTCGTGATCGAATTTTGTCTATTCTTATTTATTTATTTATTTATTCTTTATTGTAAATCAGATTTAATCATATTTTATAATATCTTAATGGATTTAAATGTACAAAAGGCGGCCTTATGGCTCTAAGTTCTTTATAAATTTATAAAAACAACGTTATAAAAACTTACTTCAGTCCATCCAGGCTTCTCAGTTGGTTTTGCCGAGGATCAGATCTGTCACGGATGTTGACAAGTTTTAACCAATTTTTTTGTATTGAAAAATTAATAAGATATTTATTCGCTGAAAAAAGGGTTTTAAAAAACAGTTAATGAAACATAGAAAATGTAACAGTGCACGGAATGATAGCAATAATATTAATTAATGTATTTAAAATGTAAAGTATAAACAAGGTACAATAGATAATTAATATTGATACTCTTTAACCCTTAGCTGGTATCGCTAAACTTGGCCAACATAACTGGTATCGGGGGTAAAAAAAGACCCCACGAGAAAATTAAAAATAATTGTTATAAAAACAGGTTTTTTTACTTTTTAATCCTCTTTTATTAATAAAGTAACTCTTAAAGTAAGCATTTAACGACAATATAGTGCTCTATAAAGTAATGAACCATACTAATTTTTCAAATCAAATTATATCTTATTTTTGGTTTAATTTTAGTGATGTTCACTTTGAGATCCATAAATTCTACAAAAACTAAAAATTAACATAAAAATATTCTAACTTTAGTTTTCTTATACAGTCTAAACAAAAAAAATGACAACTTATATGAACCAGTAACAAAATTCTTAGTAAAATTTCTAACATTTAGAACATATGATCGCTGTTCGCCAGAGGTATGACTAGCTGCTTCTTCTTCATCATCATCTCCTTCGCTGCTACTATCAGAACTTGAAGTTGAGGAGTCAGCTTCTAACATACTCTTCTTCCTAACAATCACTTATTTGTTCATCATCACTTACAGAAGCAGCTGGTCTGTTGAAGGTTTCCGGTTCATTTTCTTCTATTTCGTCATCTAATAATTCAGCTATTTGATCGTCAGTCAAAAAACTCTCCATAATGATCGTTTATAACTCAAAAAATAAAGAAAATAATTTTAGAATAAATTCAGACAAACTTACACAAATGGTATCGGGGGTGATTTTTGACCCCAGCAGTGTACGTACCTCGGCTCCTTGTAACAGAAAAGTAACACTTGTATGTCGTCCATCTCACGCCCGAGATGTTATGAGATTAGCTAGATGAACAAGAGTATAAGTTATAACACTAAAGAGTTATGACCAAAATTTCGTTGCACTGGGGTGATTTTTGACCCCCGATACCAGCTAAGGGTTAAAAACAATTATTTAATAAATAAAAGTATTTTTCTGCGATTAAAAATAATTTTATATCAGGTAAAGTAAGGTCAACAAAAGTAAATTCAAAAGCGAAGGGAATAATTTCTTTAAAAATGTTCAATCAATAATTTACCTTGCTTTTTTATACACCTCACACATATAAAATCATAGAAGCTTGCTATGAAGTTGATCATTATAATCATTGATATCAGAAGTAGAATTGCAATATCTGCACCGTCTACATTTACTTCTTCGTTGGATTTTGTGCATTTAATGTTATCCAATACTTTGGTTTTTAGTTTGTATTCATTCCATAATGATTCATTCAGGCATCCCTCAAGGCTCTCCTTTGTGCCCACTGCTTTATTTTTTATATAACTGTGACATGACTGCGTTAAACATATTCCATAATATGGTTTTGTATGGTTGAAATGGCTATCACTGTGTTGCGAATATTCCTGTAATAAAATTATTCATATATCATTGGTTTGTCACAATAAGATAATAATAACACACGTTAGACATATTGTAAATAAGATATGCACCTAAAATATCACGGCAATTAAACATGATAAAATTATGATTCATCTCCAATATCATAACATGTTATTGTATCATAATTTTTTATTAAGTATATTTTGACTAAAAGTATCTGAATATCATTATGATGTGACTAAATCATAATTAGGTTGCGAATTCTTCTTTCCAAGTAAAAGTACCTAGATACTTATTATTTTTCTACAATTGACAAGGTAAGGGACCTTGTACATCCAAGAGAAGAGGGTTATTATTTTTGAATTATAAATGTAACAGTTCATTGAATCAGATTATAATATGTATTGATTTGAGATATTTAATGCATTGAAAATGTGAAGTTAGAAAAAGTAAACAAGGTACAACAGATAAATATTGACACTCTAAAACAAACAATTATTTAATAAATAAAAGTAACGTTCTACGATAAAAAATTATTTTATATCAGGCCAATAAAAGTAATTTAAGTACATAATATATTTCATACTTTTCTTAACGTATTAGCTGCTAATCTGTTTACCTTAGCTGCTATTACAAAAGCTTGCGGAAACTTTGTGGCTTTTGTGTACTTCCGTATTGTTACCTTATAGCCATGTACACAATGCACAGCGTTGGTCCAACAATTAATGATCGTCCATGTTTGCTGCCACTACGGCAATTATGAAAAAATATCTACAACGACGGCCGATAATTCACATTTATGTCTCTACACTATCGTGATTGCCTCTACTCGCCCAACACTGCCCATTGTGTACAGGGCCCATATGATGTCTCGCGAATTCGCGATTGTAATAACATCACTATTGGTCGTGCAAGCTCAACAAATTAAAACGTATGAGGTGATAACGCATGTCATTCAGAGGTATCACAATCTCCTCGCGGAGACAACAATAACATTCTATTTGCGATCGTCAAAAACAACACATACCTACTTTAGTTCAATGACATATTCTATTTATTTCAAGGTAATTGTATTTGACTTAATATATACTAGCTTTTCGCCAGCCTTGTCTAAGGCTGGTTGCAGAGCTAGACCGACCTTCAGTGCGTACGTCAGTCGCGCTTGTCATATGTATGGAAATTCATAAAACCGTTCATAGCTAGACCGACCATACGCACGCGTATTGTCATGCGCATTAGTGTCATAATCATACAATTGTTGATGCGTATCGTCAGGACCGACGGTACGCACTGACGGTCGGTCAAGCTCTGCAACCAGCCTAAAACCTAATAATTACATACTAAAACTAAGACTAAAACCTTCCTCTTGAATCTACTATCTATAATAAACCGCGTCAAAGTCCGTGGCGTAGTTTTTAAGATTTAAGCATATATAGGGATAGAGATTTAGAGAAAGCAACTTTGTTTTATACTATATAGTATGTGTGTAGTAATATTTATCTTTACTTCAGTACCTTGGCATTGATCAATGACCAAAAATTCTCACCTGAATCATAGTTAAAAGGTTACTTGGTGTATCAGACACTAGAGCGAATTCCACAGCACAATAAACACCATCGGGTTCGTTTAAACATTTATCATAATCATCCAAACGAAATTTTGGCGGCATACGGTTGTATTCTGTTGCTAAAAATTACTAAAAAGTTGTAAAATACAGTGTGAAGTTATGAAAGGAATATGATATTATTTCTTCTAACTGCAAGTAGAGCACGTTGTAATGGTTCAGAAAAATGTATTAACTAAGTTAAATGAAAAGCAGAATTTATTTTTTACTGTATTTATGAGTATAATGTATCCATACAGTTATTTTCGTTATGGTGAAATTTTAAATATTTTTTTTAAATATTTTTATTTATTATACCTACTTCGATGGTTTAATTGATTAATAGTTATTAATAATAGTTTCCTTTTCAACCGGCGTCTTAAGCTTTGTATATTGAATGAAAACACACAGCACAGTTAAAAAGGCACAGTTAAAAAGTAGAAAACCGTATAATAGTAAATAGGTACGTATTATGTTGGTATATTAAGTATTAACTGATCAACACCAAGACAATGTCTCGGTGTGGCTGGTTTAGTATAACAATTTAAAGTTTATTTGTTATATTCATGTATGTAATCAGAACAAGACTTAATTATACACCGGTAGCACCAGCTTTCCAATAAAAACAAAAAATAACTGAGTATTATAAATAGGTTAAACCAGTCTGAAAATAAAAAAAAGGTTGTGTGGTTTTATGAAACCACGGTAAAAGTGAAACTTTTTTTCACACTATAGAGTATAGAATAGACATCTAACTAAAAATTATCGTATTTGTACGATAATTATCGTACGTATCGTGCGTCACGTGACATGCGCTACACAGACCAAAAAGTTTGAGACGATGTAATAAAAGTTTCACTATAAAACACAGTCGAATTGATTTCCTCCATTTTTAAGTCAGTTATGAAGTGATACCGTAAATTAATTGTTGCTATGAATTAAGAGCTTTTAGGCGATTTTGAAAACATCGCTATAACATTTACTGAAGTAAATTATTTAAACCAACTTAAACGTATAATTATTCGACGAGAATATTTTTAAATATATTAAAATTTGTATAAAGATATAGATTTTTAAAACAATACTTACAATTAAGCCTATATATCACGGCATAGCTGCTATGCAAAATTCCAATTAATATTAGCACTATCTTCATTTTTGCAGTAAACAAGACTTGACGAAAGCTTTAAAACTTATAACTTCTAACCGCTAGAAAGATCTGTTATGAACTAAACAATTTTGTTATGAAACAATTATTTTTAATTTACATTTTTTTTTGTATTATAAATCATAAATTGTTATTATTTATGTCAATAATGTTCATTATTTTCGGAGTATTTCATTGTTTTATGAAGGTCGGACCGACGTCAACTGATTTGCAATGTAATAATACTTTGTTTACTTATATTTTTTATATACAGGGTAGATTTTTGACACGGGTCAGTATGGAAAATAGAAGAGAGATAATGTTTGAGATGAGATGTAATAATGTTTGGTACATTATAAGATATTCACAGGGACTCAATGGGACTATTTTAGTAGGCTTCAGTCTGCCAAAGCTATACCACTCGCGACCGGCCATAGCCCATATCCATAGAATGCATTATTTTATAGAACGAACCTATACAATTTGATAGCACTAATTCTTTTCTTACTATCCAATATTCGTTGCTTGTTTAGTTTATTTGTTGCTTACTCAAATCTATACCGATCAAGTTATTAAAAATATATCTCATCTTCACTGGCTCTTATTTTTCAGTCGCTTGTTTTATTATTCCCCTATAGAAAACACTAGCTGTGCCCCGCGGTTTCACCCGCATTGGTCCGCTCCTGTTGGTCTTAGGGCGGCCGTACACGGACCGCTTCAAGCAGTTGAGACCGACCGCTTGAAGCCGCGACCGCGCGGTGAACTATAGGCATTCATACACCGCCGTACACGTGACGGCTCGAGCCGTCGCGACCGCTTCAAGCCGTCAACTGCATGACGAAATTCCATCGTGCCGTTGACGGCTCGCGAGCGGTCGTGAGGCATACACTGACTGCTCGAGCCGTTGACTGCGCTAGAGGCGTCGACGGCTTCCTCTCCCCCTGAAAATCAATGACGCGACTAGTCAAAAAATCAACGGCTCGAGCGGTTGGTAGCGACGGCTCGAGCAGTCAAGAACCGACGGCTCGAGCCGTCAACGACCGACCGCTCGAGCCGTCCGTGTACGTCGCTCAGCCGTTAACTGCTCGAGCGGTCCGTGTACGGCCGCCCTAAGGTGATGATATATATAGCCTTTCTCGATAAATGGGCTATCTAACACCGAAATATTTTTTTCAAATCAGACCAGTAGTTCCTGAGATCAGCGTGTTCAAACAAACAAACAAACTCTTCAGGTTTATAATATTATAAGTATTGATATCTAGTTGAATCCGTTTCCACCAGTGCTTCAACGTATGCATCCATAAATATGATTGAAAATGAAAATGAAAAATTTCTTTATTAATTACAAGAAATGTTACATAATATACTTTACATGTTCTGCATTGAACCCCACACTAGGATCCCCTGTGTTGTGGGGCTCAATCTCTTTCGCCGTATTAGGTACATAAAAATATTTCAAAGTTTAATTGCCATTTAAATATTAAGTGTGCATATGTGCGTGTGTGTATGCGTGCGTGTATATGAGTGTGTGTGTATGTGTATGTGTAGATGTTGTATGAGTGATTATTTTAATAGTCGGTAAATGTTTGAATTTATATTTTAATCAAGATATTATTGTAACGAGATTTTCAGTTTCTAAGTAGTCTAGATTTAATAGCCAATTTGTAACATATTTTTTACAGCGGAACTTGGTCATAGGAAAGATATTTAGTTTTTTGTTAATTATGGAGTATAAGTGAGGTCCCATGAATATAAACGCCTTGCTACCGAAAGACATATTACAGCTATGTTTCCTCCATGCAGGATTTCTTCGAGTGCGTTCGTTCGTTATAATTGTGTTTGGAGCTATTTTATGGAATTTTAGAATTACTGCTAGTATGTATAGCTGACGCACCGTTAGTATACCAGCCTCTTGATACAATTCTTTGGTTGGATATCTTAAATTCTTTTTAAATATGGTTTTAAGAATTGCTCTTTGCGCGCGCTCAACTTTTATAAGATGACATTTTTTTGCGGAACCCCAAGAGACGAGACAGTAGTTTAAAATAGATTGACAAAGTGCAAAATAAGTCATTTTGATCATTTTGATATCTGCAATTAGTCTTAGTTTTCTAAAAATGTAGGTTAATTTTCTCACACGTGTCTTTACTAAATCAGTTTGTAAATTCCAGGTAAGGTGTTTGTCAATAATCACACCTAGATACTTTATATAGGTGACATTTTCCAGAGCAGTACATTTGCAGTTGGAAGTGTCATTTTGACATTTATGTATTGTTAGGGATAATTCTTTCGGGGCATTGGTCCTATTGCTTATATTAAAATTCATAAGTTTGGTTTTACCTATATTGAGGCTAAGCAAGTTGTGGTGGAGCCAGTTGGCGACAGTTTGCATTCCGGTTTCTGCAGCGCTATACGCTTCCCTCCAAGATCTGCCGTGGAAAATCACAGCGGTATCGTCTGCGTAAGCAAAAATCTTAGCCTGGTTGAGTTTGAGTGAACAGAGTCCATTTACGTAGAGAAGAAAGAGCGTAGGACTTAAGACACTGCCCTGGGGAACTCCATATCTTATTGCAGCGGGAGAACTTAGGTATTCACCCAGGCAAACGCTTTGTTCTCGGTTGGATAGGTATGACGTGAACCAGTCGAGTGCAGTACCCCTAATGCCAAACAACTCCAACTTTCGCAGCAGGATGGGTCTGGACACCGTGTCAAAAGCTTTGGCAAGATCAAGGAAGACGCCCACACATTTCTCCCCGCCGTCGAGTCTCATAGTTATGAAATCCACCAGATTTGTGACGGCGTCCTCCGTTGACTTGCCATTACGAAATCCGTACTGATTTACTGAAAGCATTTTATTTTGTTCCAGGTATTTAAGCAATCTTTTGTTTATTAGCTTTTCCATTATTTTTGAAACTATTGTTAAAAGTGATATAGGTCGGAAATTCGCTAAACTAGAAGTATCTCCACCTTTGTGTATTGGGCAAACATTTGCTAATTTCATATGAGAGGGGACTATACCAGTGGAAATGCTAAGATTGCATATGTGTGTGATTGGTGCAGAAAGATCGGATTTAGCAAGTTTGATAACACGGCAATTAATTCCGTCCCATCCGGGAGCGGAGTCATTCTTCAAATTTGAAATTATGTCACTCACTTCTAACTCATTAGTAGGGTTTATAAAAAATGACTTATCAGGATTTGTGTGTGATTCATCTAAATTTGCAGCTAATTGAACTAATTCAGTCTCCGTTTTATTGATTTGCTTCATCGTTTCTTTAGCTAGTTGTTCACCAATATTTGCGAAATAATCATTAACTTTGTTCAGGGTCCGAGTAGAATTCTGGTCAGAGCTGAAAATGTCAAAATAAGACGATGTTTTATTGTTTAACTTACAGATATATTTAATTGCATCCCAAGTCTTTTTAATGCTACCTTCAGATTTTTCCAAAAGTCCCTTCTCATATGCGTTCTTTAGGTTTAAATTGGTGGTGGTTTGATTGGTGGATAGCAAACTCCAAAAAAATAATAATAATAATAGGCATGACGACAGTATCCATAGACCATAAATGATGTTATAAGGGAAATGTATAATAAATTAATTAAATATACGTAGTGACTAAGAAATCTTAAAAACATTAAGCTTAATCATTAATGAGATTATCAATAAAATAAAACATTGAAATTCTGCATTTTGACTAAAACACGCGTGAGGTCACGCCTATGTAAACAACTCATGTGAGATGTGTTTTGTTGTTATGAATATGTTGGGAATACACATGGAATACACATTTTTATTATATTGTTTATATTGTTTTATTATATTGTAATTGTTTCACGTATGCTTTATCAACTCAGAACAGAAATATAATAGCGAATTCACGAATACGTGGTTCGGGGTTCTCCGCGCCAACAATCACAATCATTATCAATCATTTCACAATCACAATCATTTCTTATTATTTTCTCGCTTGAAACAATTACTAACACATTTTTGGGCATTATTTTTATGTGAATTCACACTGCAATACTGCACACCACTTATAAACTTTGGAATTCGATTCTCACATATTAATTAAATATTTTTATAATTTTCTTCGCAATCCGTAAAAATAATTACGTATTTACTAAAGAGTGACGTCAGCCTACGCCATGACACCTGCGAGCTGTTTTGGCACAGTTAATAAATATTTTTTGAAAAATGGCTTTTATCTTCGTTAAATTTAAGTATATTACCGAAATATAGGGTTTTTCTTGTATAGTAAACGTATACACACATTATGGAAGAGGATTTCAAAATATTTCGTCATGCCTATTATATTTATTTACATTCACATTTCATGAACAATTTACACATATTGAAAAATTATACAATAAAAATAGGAGGAACTCCGGTATCCGTGGTAGTATAAACTGTGCTACAGAACTGTATCTTGTTGGTATGTAATGTTTGAAATATCTCGACAAAAGCTAATCCATTTGTGTCACTTTTTACTGAGATAGATAAACTTTTGTCTAGTAATATGCATAAACAAAATCTCGTCTATCAAAGTCCGACTAGTGACTCAAATTATACAGGCTTTGGAAATTCGCTACCTAGCCACGCTGACCCAAAAATCCATCCTGTATACTGTTCTCTTGTTTATGTTAGTTTTGAATGTATATTTCGCCTAAAAAAACTATCGACCGTCTAGACGAGTATGCCTAAGTCTCAACAAAACTATTAAGTCTTTCCGTTGAAATTTTCCGCTCCAAGACAAAATTTTTTGTAGGTACCAAAATCAAAATTTTCCACAAACTCTTTCGACCTCCATACGTTTATGTCATACTTTAATACCAGACGTAATTTATTCAAGGCAGAAGTAATAAATAATAATAAATATAGTTTGCAAAACTAAAAAAACACGCTTTCGAGATTCATACTTACAACTAAAAAGTAGAAAATAATATTTAATCTAGGAATCAAACAATAACCAATACGTAGTATTTTTGTGAAAAAAGCGCGGCGTGCCTTGTAGGTGTATAATAATTAATCAGCTCATGAAAAGCGCCCTACGCTTTTTTACTACTTTTTAGATGTATATATCTTGACCGGAAGGAAGTTAGCGCGGAAAGTTTTTTTTTTAATTATTAATATCTCAAAAAATTGCTCCTTAAATGCTCCAACTGAATCAGTAATTGCTCCAATTCTATAATTATTAGTTTATTTATAATTAATTTTTAGTTAATTGATTAACTTGATTTCCCTACAGAATGCAAAATATTCACTTTTCATAAAAAAAAATCCAAAAAAATTGCTCCCGATTTGCTCTATCAGTTACAAAAAAAAAAAATTGATAATTTTACTTTTTAAATATTAAACTAAAAAATTAATCCACAGACAAAGATTTAATTTATTTGCATTGATTATGTTTATAATTTATTGCGTAAATAATTTCATGCGTCATGCAATAAAACGAAATTAAAATTATTTTATGTTTATTTTTCACACTTATTACGTACTTTTATTCTGTTCAACTAAATATAAATATTTACAACTTATACAAAAAATACTAAATACTATTTTTCAATCGCTTCTCAATTCTTCGAGCAAACCATTTTGCAATCGAATGATATTCCATTAACATTAGATGGTTCAATATTTAATCTTTGGACTTCTGAAGGAGATGGAATAACATCATCGTTAGAAGGTATATCATAGTTGTTGTTTCTTGAAAGCGGGCGCGTTAAATGCTTAGGAGACACAGCTTCTTTCACCTTCGATAAGAATGCATTTTCAGCAATATTAGGCAAGGCAGATTTTTTATTGGACCTTCTTGGACTCGTTCCTGTCGTTGACCCTGAACTTCTACCTTGTGATTCACCTAATGTTTGAACATTATTTTCATCGCATGATGTTTTAGGTAGTGTTTTCGTATAGGTAATTTCACTGGGAGAAGTTTTTGGCTCCCTGCTTGTTTGTTTTCTTGCTGAAGAATTCGATTCCGGTAAAACCCACCTTGATTGATTTGGTCGGGTATCTTTTTTTGGTAACTCTATGGGATTTCGAGAAGACAACGGTTTAATTTTCGGCAACGATTCCACTGTTGGTGGTCTCTTTGTAGTAGTGAAAGAAATAATTCCCTTGCTTTCTCTTGCTAACTTCAATCTTTCGTGTAAAGGTAGCGGCCGTTTTGAATCTACTTTTTGTCCGAAACGTAAATTGTCAGTTCCCTTGTTTGTCGTTATAGGTCTACTTGATGAAATGCCATTTGAAGCACGAGAACTTGGAGATGAAAGTGAGGGATTTTGTTTTGAAGAAGACAGTCTTGACTTATCATTTTTATCTAATACAGATCTTAATGTAGATTTGTTTGTGTTGTCTCTTGAATTAATAGATAATGATGTTTTTGGATTGTATTTTTTATTTATTCTGTTTGGCTCAAGATACGCTGTGCGTTCGCGTTGTTGAAAGACTGACGATGGAGTTCTTGACCGACTCATTAAACTTTGATGAAGTTTTTTTAGTCTATCATTTAAATCTGCTTGGAAATTACGTAATTTATTATTAGCATTTTCATGCGCTTCATCGATTGTTTCAATAATATCAGTAGGATTTAAAACTGTATCTCTTAGCAGTGGAGAATATCTACTATTTCCTCCTTTAGCTTCTTTGAAAGTTTTACCTAAACTTTCTTGAACATTTGTTATTGTCTCTTCCCTAAATGACCTTAGATTATTATTTGTAATATCTGATCTCATGCCTGATGGATATTCACAATTATTATCGGAACCAACGCCCAGGAGAGGTAAGTTTAAAATGTTTGGAACATTGTTTTCTAAAAAAGATCGTATCTCATCAATGTCTGGTATTCCTAAACCATTGGGTTCAGTTTCTGGAGACCTCATTTTATTTTTTTTTAATCCAAAAGACCTTTGTGTTGCATGTGGTTTCATTGTTAAAGTAGCACCTAATATGTTACTACCTTTTCGGAATGACTTTTGTAATTTGACAGGTTTTAAATCTAAGGAATTTGGAATGGGTAATTGTGTTTTATAAGATTTCATGTTAAATTTAGGTAATGGAAGTTGCTTTACACCATCCTTTTCTTTTAAAGTTGGTTGATACTGAAATATGTCAAGATTTATATCTTCTAAAGGGTCCTCTACCATCGGATTTCTGAAATTATTTTTTCTATTTGGAATATTATACGAATATTGATTTGATCTATAACTGGTATTGATAGGTTCACTTGCTGCTACATTCATTTCATTACTGTCTTTATACAACCGTTGTGGACTACTGTTTGTATCATCGTGTATGACACATTCAAGATTCGTCGAATCTCTTTGAAGATCAATATTACTTTCTTCAACATTTGCGGGTGTTCTATAATGTTCATTAATATTCATTCCTGTGCGAACGTCTTGCTTCATATCATGAGAGATTTCATTTGATTTTTGAGTGCTTTCTACATCATTATTCTTTAAAAGTATCTTGTCAGACATATGTTGTAAATCTTCCATGCTAAGATTATCTTTGAATGAAGCACTTGAACGGTCTTCTTTCAAATGTACATGTTTATCCATTATGCTATTAGGAAAATGTTTGTCGTCAATAGCGCTTCCTTTTTTATCAACATTTAATACATTATCTAAGCTAGATCGTAAATTTTCATGCATCATGGTATTAGCTTGTCTAAAATCTTCCAATGTTTTTAACACGTCATATTTTATGGATGATATACCATTGGAACGCTGTGTACCAGTGCCATCTTCTGATGCAGAGGAAACTTCTCTCACATAATTTTGCTGAGAAAGATAATTAGTTTCAGGTTTAACATTATTTTCCATATTTGACTCATTTGGTGATGTTAGCATGTTTATGCTGTTACGACTTTCACCAGTTAAGGGATCGTGTTCCCGGAGGGAGTTACCACCCAGAGACGGATTTTTATCAAGACATTCAGTTTGCGGCACTAAATAATTATTGTGTTCGGGCACTATATGTTTTTGACTGTCATAAGTTTGCTGTTTATCAAAATTGCTTTGAACAATATTCGATTCTTGTGGTGATGGTATATTATTTAAAATTTTGGTATGAATATTATTATTTTGATTCAATTTACTTCTTTCAGGTGAACAATCTCCCGTATCATCAATATTTTCTATGTTTTGAATCTTGCTCAGAACATTATTGCTTGCATCAATGGCAGGTTCAAAAATAGGATTTTTCATTTTATAAGCAATTTCTTCAGGATGCATAGTCGTAGGTTTTCTCGCAATTGATACTTTTCGTGGAGGAATAAGTTCAACATCTCTCAAGTTCATAAGATTATCCAAATCTAAAGGCCTTCGTGCATTTAATAACTGTCTTATATTAAGTGCAGGTTGTCGTGTATTTATTGTAAAGGGATTCAGTCTATTAAATGGGAGGAAACGACCTCGATTTCCACTAGGAGAAAAAGGAAACGCTTGAAGGGTCCTTCCAGGTAATTCTAATGTATTGGGTATATTTAAATTGTTATATAAGTTACTTGGCGCATAGTTTAAATCTAATGGTCCAGACAAAGAGTTACTTAAGCTAGACAATGAACTTCTGCCTAGAATATTAATATTACCATAATCGCCAGATGAAGGATAAACACATCTACTTTCTTGATTATTAGATGCTTCTGGAACGGTATCCATATCCATGCTTTCTCGTGCATCTGCTGGACTGACTATAGCGACTACATCATCCATCAACGCATCAGGGTCTAAGCTTTGTATTGCACTTCTTGCAGCATCTCGAGCGAGCGCTTCTTTATATTCTTCTTCAGTAGCTTGCCGTAAAGTTTCTAATACAGATGACGCAAGATCAACTTCTGGTTCAAGAAGTGGCTTTAATTCTCCATTTTTTTCAATTTGTCTGTAAATGTTAAGAATTTAAATGTTGTAAATTATTATTGATAAATAATTATTAAATCTGAAACTAAATATTCTACGTTAAGTTTAAAATTGATACGTTACCTTGCAAAAGACTTTGTGGCGCTGAAAACTGGTGAAAAAATAGATGATGCTGTGTCTGAATCATCATTGCGTGAGTTACAAGGACAGGTCATGGTGTTAACATTTTCCGATGCACTAAGGTCCGTATCACTATGTCGTGATGTAGGGCATGGACAACAGTCTCCTGCTTTTCGGACATATCGGGATATTTCTTCGTCGGTTGTCACTGGTTCTGAGGATACCTTTAGGAGTAGAATAAAAATCTAAATTACAATTATTGATTTACGATTTCAGTATAGTTGATATCGTTAGCACATTGAAATTTAAAAATTACTAGCTCGACAACCAGGCTCTGCGCTGGTACATATTTTTTGTAAGTTTTTCAAATGTTTGACAGTTATTATCCTAATGCAAGCAGAGACGAATGAAAATCATCTGAGTCGACAGTAATGTTACTGAGAAATTTAAGTCAAGGAAATAGGTGACGCGATAAAAGTATTAAAAATATTGTTTCCTATATTGGCAATTCAATTTGCGAGATAATAATTTATTTGTTCTATTTAATCTGTAATAACATATTTTTGTAGATCTGGTTTAATCTATACTAATATTATAAAGCTGAAGAGTTTGTTTGTTTGTTTGAATGCGCCGCTTAGGTAACTGCCGGCCAGTCGAGTAGACTGGTCGTGAATTTTCGTTTCTTTTTCGATGGAGGATAATTTTAATAGACTCACTTTTGTAACTGTTTTAAAACTATTTTCAAATATAAACTGTGACTTTAACAACGTATAAAAAGTAAAAAAGACGTGTGGCCACCGGGGACTGCCGCGGTAAAGCTATTGCATGCCTTCAAGCCACACCTCCGTGCCCGTCGGAGTGGGGAGCGTGAGGTTTTTTAGTTACGGAATTTCTGGATTCGGTCCCCGCGCTCAAGGCCCGCGATAGAAGCTATGCAATAGCTTAAAAAATAAATAAATTAACTAAGTTTAACTGAAAACTATAAAGTGTATAAATACTCACTAAAATCCATTGCCCTAAAAAGAGCAATAATCCCACACACTTCCACATTTCACAAGTCGGTTAGATCCGACATTAATTTATAATTAAAATAATAATTTGAGATTTAACCTTTATTATATAGAAAAGATCTTATCATCTATCTTATTACTGATTATAAAACATTGATATAACATCAATTATGTGATTTGAGAGGAATACGTGACTTTTCCGATTTAACTTTTAAGAGATACCTATAAGTATGATAATTATTCCTATACGGTTATATTTTGCTTTTGCATTAATTTGCGTGAAGTGTCATTATTGATACTATAGCAGAATCCTTCTATACTAATATTATAAAAAAGAAAGGTTTGTAACTATGTATGTATGTATATATGTATGGTTTTCAAGCATAAACTACTGGACCGATATCAAAAATTCTTTCACCATTAGAAAGCTGCATCTTCACTGAGCAACATAGGCTAGGTTTTATCCCGGAAATCCCACGGGAACGGGAACTGTGCGGGTTTTTCTTTGAAAAAGCGGGCGAGGCCGCAGGCGGAAAGCTAGTCATTTACTCATTTATAAGAATATTAATTATTGGTTGAGCATCCACACATTTAAAATATTGCGGTCAATTTATTTCTTATTTGAAAGACTTCATAATTTGGTTAATAATGTATCCTTTACTTCTTTCATAGTGTAGGTAATATTATAGAAAATTTCATATTCTGGTTCGAATTGTTATTAAATTTGACCTTCATAAGACTACATTTAATCATAAGAACCCGATTAAATGTAGAACGCCGTTTATAAACGTCATATTGTATACAGTTGTAATGCACATTTGCCTTTCTATTTTTACAGGCAACAACTTTTTTTACATTGGAACTGATATTTGCTTTTTTAAAAGGATTGTTTCAACACTGATGTAAGTGCCATGCAAGTGCCACGCAATTGCCACCTAAGGCCGCCGCGAAGGCTATGGCTATAATATATTATTACTAGCTGTGCCCGCGACTTCGTCCGCGTGGAATAGCGACTGCATAGTAGTTACTACTTTTCATACAATTATTTAGTAAACACGTACTACAATAAACAATTCAAAGAATTGTTAATAGAATTTATTACTAATCTAAGCTAAAAAACTTACATACTTTCCGGAAATCCAGGGCATTCTCCGGGGATATCCGGAAAATGCCTGTAAAATATCTGGAAAATCCCCCGGAAAATGTGTGAAAATGTCCGGAAAATATCCGGAAAATGCGTGAAAATGTCCGGGAAAAGCGTGGAAATGCCTGGAAAATCCCCGGAAAATGTATGAAAATGCGTAAAAATGTCCGGGAAAAGCCTGGAAAATCTCCAAAAATGCCAGGAAAATGACTGGGAAATGTCTGGAAAATATCCGGAAAAAGCCTGGAAAATGCCTGGAAAATCCCCGGAAAATGCGTGAACATGTCCGGAAAAAAGCGTGGAAAATGCCTGGATAATCCCCGGAAAATGTCAGGGAAATGTCCGGAAAATGCCGGGGAAATGCCTGGAAAATATCTGGAAAATATCCGGAAAATGCGTGGAAAATCCCCGGAAAATATCTGGGAAATACCCAGAAAATTCCCGGAAAATATCCGGAAAATGCGTGAAAATGTCCGGAAAACGCGTGGAAAATGCCTGGAAAATCCCCAGAAAATGCGTGAACATGTCCGGAAAAAAGCGTAGAAAATGCTTGGATAATCCCCGGAAAATGTCAGGGAAATGTCCGGAAAATACCGGGGAAATGCCTGGAAAATATGTGGAAAATATCCGGAAAATGCGTGAAAATGTCCGGGAAAAGCATGGGAAATGCCTGGAAAATCCCCGGAAAATGCCTGGGAAAATCCCGGAAAATAACCGGAAAATGTGTGATAATGTCCGGGAAATACCCGAAAAATGTCCGGAAAATATCCGGAAAATGCGTAAAAATGTCCGGGAAAAGCCTGGAAAATCTCCAAAAATGCCAGGAAAATGCGTGAACATGTCCGGAAAAAAGCGTAGAAAATGCCTGGATAATCGCCGGAAAATGTCAGGGAAATGTCCGGAAAATGCCGGGGAAATGCCTGGAAAATATCTGGAAAATATCCGGAAAATGCGTGAAAGTGTCCGGGAAAAGCGTGGAAAATGCCTGGAAAATCCCCGGAAAATGCCTGGGAGATGTCTGGAAAATTCCCGGAAAAATTCTGTGAAATACCCAGAAAATTCCCGGAAAATATCCGGAAAATGCGTGAAAATGTCCGGAAAATGCCTGGAAAATGCCTGGGAAATGTCCGGAAAATATCCGGAAAATGCGTAAAAATGTCCGGAAAAAGCGTGGAAAATGCCACTTCAAATTTGCGAAGTAATTAAAGCAGACAACCAAAAAAAGAAAAAGAAAGCTAAAATCTTTCATATTAAATGTATAAGGGATTTCATTATTCATATTTCAATTTTCATATGTACTTAATGTATGGGAGGGTTTAAAGATATTTTTTTTGATATTTCTCGATTTATTTAAATTAATTTATTTAAAAAAAATCGAGAAATATCAAAAAGATATTATATTTCTCGATTTATTTAAATTAATTTATTTAAAAAAAATCGAGAAATATCAAAAAGCACAAAAGCACACTTAACGATTAACGATTACACCCTGTATATGAATGCCTTAGCAAATGTTCGCCGTGATTATTTAAATGATCATAATTTTTTTTATTAATGAACCAATTGACATGAAATTATAAACACTAAATGACAAAAAAAAAATTAACTGCAATTTTGGGTTCGGGATCAATTTAATAATAACACCTGCTAATTATTTTTTACCTATTTTCATTGTATAAAATCGTAACATAATTTCCTATATGTATTGTTCTATTAACACATAGATAATATCTTCCCAAGGTACTAAATTTTAATAAAAAAGTTGTTTTTGTTATTTATATCTAAAAAGGAGCTTTTTTAATAGACAGAAATAAACATTAAATTTTTATAAGTTTTATGGACGCTGAATGTAATGCAAATGGGCAAATATTAAAAGTAAAATTAGGTATTTAAAATAAATAAATGAAACAACTACCTATGTACTAATTACAGAAAAACTTCTTTTTCAGTTGAAAATTGCTGGATCATGAGTATAATTCTTTATCTCTTACCTTGGGCAGTCTGGAAGAGATCGCTAGTAAGCGATAAGACCGCCTTATGTACATACCGCGTTAATCCATTTGGTATGATTGTAAATATTTTACTTGGTGTGGTACGTATATTAAATTGATAAATAATATGTACTATCCCAGTACGATCTGTACCGCGATAGCCATAACGATAATATAATATACTTATAAAACAATCAGATAACATTAAAACACGAATTAAAATCATACTTGTACAGTAGTTGTGAGTGCAATATTTACGTTTCAAAATTACATTTTTTTATGGTACTAAAACGTAGGTAGATTCTCACGCACGCACGCTGATACGTGGTTGGCTGCCCCTTCTCTCATTCCCGAAAAATATACTCTAAAACTACCCAAGATTCTTCCAATGATTGTACATTAACTTTAGTCAACAATTGACCACGCGCAAGGATACTAATTTCTACTACATCCTCACGCAAATCATCAATTTTTATGAATCTGTAAATAAAAAAATCAAAAGATATCTTTACCTAATTTTATTAAAAAGCTACTAACAAATAAAATTTTATCAAGAAGTAAAGTGACCTTCTTTGGGCGTGTTATACATAAAAATAGAATTTCATCATTAACTGTTAAATGGTGTCTTGTTTGACATCAAATAATAAACATCTACCCTCACTTCACATAAAATATAAGCACCTGAAGTGGACTCTGGGAAGACATGGGTTAAAAAGATACAAATAAAAAACCCCACCAACATCATAATATTTAAATTATAAATTTGCAAGAAGCGTTAATATTATGTAAATTGATTTGATTTTAATGAAATCTCAATAGATGGCGCTGTTTCAAATTTGTCTTTATACTATTTAATTCATTAAACTGTTTCTCTACCCAAATTACGTAGATGACATAGTTTTTATTTTGTAAAGCTAGATAATAGCATGGCTTACTCGAAACCAACATTTAAACATGAGTCTTTAGATTGTACGCTGTCGTAGTACACGGAATATGTAAGAAAAATAAAGGTCCACAGCTCCTCCCCCGAAGGTGATATCATGATAATATGTTTAAACTATCCTCACCCGACCTCTCAGGAACATTAATGCAAAATTTGAAGTTAATCTATGCAGTAATTTCTGAGATTAGCTCGGAAATACATACAGACAAACAGACAAACCGACAAACAGACAAACCGACAAACAGACAAACAGACAAAAATTCTAAAATCTATATTTTTGGCTTCTATATCGATTATAGATCATGGATTATGTATTCTTTTAAAAAAATATTTAATGTACAGTTTTGACTTTCCTACGATTTTATTATATGTATAGATCATCCCGCTAAGACCAACAGGAGCGGAGTACTGCGGGTAAAACCGCGGAGCGCAGCTAGTATCAGTAGTATATCAGTAGCAGTTACTCGCGCAAAATCAAACACCAGAAAAAACTACGAATTATTATCCTTTATAAAAAATATGTAAGTAGTTACTCAATATAAACACGAAAAATATCATAATGATAGATGAACATTATTTGTTTGTTAAAGTTTTATTATGTATAATAATTATTATAGTTCGTTACGGTTGAATATTTCTGAGGAAACCTTTTAAGTTCCAATTATTAGTTTAGTAAGAAACAATGAAACAAAAAACTTATTTCGTGTAACAGTGAATGTTCTTAGTAAGATTGTAGGTAATTATTTTTTACAAAAATTGTAATAATTTCTGAAAACTCCAAGTTTTATTCTTACATCAAAATCAATAATATGTTGTCTGCTATAATAATATGTTGATGTATGCAAAATAAAAATAAACAAGGTACCTAATTGATCATTTTTAATGCAACTGTTGTATCTTTTACATTTATCATTCCATTAAAATTCTTAATTCCGTAGTACCATTATAGAATGTAGCATGATTATCTATAGTCGTACACTTAACTCAAAGTTTTATTTCTGAACCCGTATCCATAGTCAGAGTTTTATTTTATCATATTATAGGTATGTCAAACTTCATCGTTTATTTTACATATTATTATAAAATTGCTCATTCAGGTTCTTAGAATTTTTAACCTAATTTATAATTTGATCATATTTCATACATTAAAAAGACATTATTATTAACAGATCCAAGATACATCATGACAGATCACTCAGCAAAGACTTATAAAGTTGCAGTTTTTCAAGAAATATTTAAGCAAAGTCTCGGAGTGTCGAAATGGTTCGCAGTTGCACCAATTCAATCTTCTAAAGATTTGGCATTCTCTAAATGTTTTTACATCTATAGCTTAATGGCAGCAATATTCTTAGGTTTGTAATATAATATTTTTTTTATAAGTCATTCGTTTAGAGACTAATATGGTATGAAAAGTAAAAAAAATATGTGAGCTGTTATATCTAACATTATTATTGTTTTACATTACATTATTACCTATTGTAGTAATGCTCATTGAATTATACAAAATATAGACCCCAGGCTCCTAATATTGCTTGTATGCGAATTTTGCTGTGTTTCAGGAGTCTGTCCCTTCCCAAAATACATCGGTACACCCAGATAGGTACGCGATTAGAGTCTTTAAAACATACTATGTAAGAGATTTAATCGCGTGCCATCGGGTTACCGCTATTCTCGGCGTTAGCGGATACCGCTCTCTGAATAGGGCTGAGCACATCAGATATTATGTTTGTTGCGGGTACACTTCACCATGCCAACAAATACGAAATCTTTAAAATACCAAGACTTCTAAATATTTTAATCAGTTTAATTTTAATTAACTGGGAAGTTTATAAAAACATAGATCGGTTACCACGGTGGATAGAATATTTTAATGGATTGGAAAAGGTAAATATTAACGATAAAATTAATATTGTATTGATGATTGAACTCCTCTAGATGGAAGTTGGAACTGCATTTTTATTTAATTGAAGTGAAACTTCTTTATCGGGGTTGGAAAAAAATTTAGTGTAACATTTTTTCGTTACGCGTGACATTTTTCCGTTACGCGCCATCTTTTTCTTATCCCTACCACGCATGATTCGACGAATTTTTCTGTAAAGTAGCATATATATATTATTTTTTGAAAAAAGGTCATAAAGAGGTTTCACTTCTTACGTGTGTACACTAGTACACGCACCCTTTTTTTATTATAAAAACTACGACCAGTTTCATTACATTATCTTCAGGTTATCTGTTACCTTCAATAAATAAGAGTGGACTATATGAATAGTGTGTGTCTCTAAAAAATCTTCACTATATTCATTAACTGATCTAATAAAGTTAATAAGACGTTTCTATTTTTAGATTTGTGGTGTATCAAAAGGGTCGATTTCCTCAAGAAAATGTTTAATCATCAGATTTATACTTACAATATTTATTGCGTTATTATACCTGTTGTTGATCGTGAATCTGAACTTAATCGTGTGCTATGAAAATAATTGTTTTGAGTGTAAGTTTCACTTTCATTTTTAAAGATAAGCAATAAATCAAATTACTTAAATATTTAAAAATTTTATCGTTAATATATAAAAATAATACCTACATCAATTAAATACTGATTAATATAGACATATATATCATTATCATTTTTGCATGTATAGGTCATCAAATCTTACAGTCTTTTATTACATCATCTGTATGCACTTCACCCCTTAATATTTTGTTTTTATGATTTTATTTAGATGCGTTTGAATATGCATCTAAATATAATCATAAAACACTTGTTTGAGAATTGAGGTTGTCGTCATTATCATCATCATCATCATCGTCATCAACCAGAGTGCGGTGGTTTCCTCAATATGAGTTCCTTCACCGTTCAGAGCGGTGCTGATTTATCCATGTGTGCAGATAAATTTAAATTATTTCCGCCATGCTCGCCTGGTCTCGAGCACTCGACTAATTGATTTTTAAATACCAGGGCTTACTACTGAGCCATCACTGCTCTAGGTTGACCACTTTCCACCAATCTAGTCAAGTATCCTCATAAATTAAATATTTGATTAAAAACACTATTTATTTAGTTATTTGTAATCTTTCTATTATTTACAGGGCAAGTAGTTATGGAAATTATATCACACAGTACAATATCTGTTATTGTGAATATCCTCACTGTGCTTAATGGTTTATTAATAATATTAATATATTTTGTATTGGTTTATATTAATACGGGTCTTATGAAGTTGCAAGTTGGTAAGTACTTGTATTGTTTCATCGTTGAAGGAAGCAGCTAATCATTAATTTTCTTATTGATTGCATTAAGGTTAAATACCCGAATGTTTTGGTAATATTTATAAGAATAATAATTGTAAAATAAACATAATTTGTATTGAATAATATAAAGCAGAAGAGTTTGTTTATTTTGTTGAACGTGCTAATCTCAGGAACCAGGGATCCGATTTAACACGGAATTTCACTGTTTTATAGTCCATTTTTAATTTATCGAGGAAGCATATAGGTATAGGCTATATATCATCACTCTAAAACCAATAAGAGCGGAGGAGTGATTGTAAAATTATACATATTTTATAATAGGAGTATTAGTTATTAATATTTCTACATTAGATAACTTTTTGAATCGATACTTGTAATCATTTCAGATAAAAGAGAAGATTATTTAAAGATTCGTGATGAATTTAATATAGATGTCTCGGATTTTTCTTACCGACCGTTTCTGAGAAAAGGTAATGTTTATATTTTCCCATATTATATAAGTGAAGATACGTTACTACTCAGATATTATTGAAAAACAATTTCTATAAAGGAACATTCATCATAACAATCCAAGTATAGTTTGTTCTTATTCTTATTGTTTAGTTTTTAGGGTTCCGTACCCAAAGCATAAAACGGGACCCTATTACTAAGCCTCCGCTGTCTGTCTGTCTCCATAACTCTCACTAAAAATTAAAAAAAAATTATATCTCTATGTTTTTATCTTTTTGTTTTTAGGTTATCATGATACACAATTAGCAAAGGTTGCTTCAGAGATTCGTTCATATGCTTCATCATATTTATTTGTTGTTGATACTATTAAAACTATCGGGCGGTGTGACGGTCTGTCCGTCTTATTATCTTTGTTGTTGGTTATAAGTCGTTTGACAACATACGGATATGTGATTCTGTTGACATTATGTTGTATGGGTAAGATTAAAATGGAATAAATATTTTTGATCTCCACATGCTCTTTACTATAAGGTAGTGTGAAGTCCCATGTCCCCTAGTGGGGTAAGGGGCAGATATACGTTTTGACAATTAGTATCGCTAGCGGATTCTATTCCTTTGCGTTTTGACGGTTGTCTAAGCGCTAGTTGTGATAGTGATATTATAGGCTACATAAATTAGTAGTCGGGTTTTTTGTTTTCATAATAATAATATTGTTTTCAGGTGAATTCGACACCATTTCACTAACTTCATGGGCAGTTTTTCATTTTTGTAGAATTTTATTAATAATAGAACCTTGTCATCGCACTCATGAACAGGTAAATTCGTTAAAATATATTCAATTTTAGTTAGACATGAACGCAGTCTTCATTAGACTTGTAAATATTGCATTGATTCTGGTAAGTTATTACATGGTTATTACTAAGTAGTCTAGGTAAGTACCTAGACTGACTCTATGTTTATTGTCTAGTGCCATAATACCTACTGCCCTTGACATAGACCTAACAAGGTAATTAATATTATAAATGCGAAAGTCTGTCTGTCTCTTCTTCACGCCTCAACCACTGAATCTTGAACCGATTTGGCTGCGATTTGGCACAGATATACCTCGAGATTTGCGACTTGAGAAAGGATATAGGATAGGAACGGGAAATAAGCGGGTTTTTCTTTGACTACGAATCCGTGGGCGGAAAGCTAGTATTATAGGTATAGTTAAGTAACTTATTATTTTTTTGCTATGCGCGCCATCAGACTTCGGCATACTTTAGCCATAGACATAATATGAGAAGCTCAACCTATACTCTTAAATTAACTTTACAAAAACTATGGAAGCAATTTAAGTCTTCCAAATAATTATCGTTAGAATAAACCTTACTTTAACACTGTTTCTTCGTGTGTATTCATTCATAATATATATGTGCACGTATTATCTTTTACAGATGGAAGAGTCCATGAAACTGATAAACCAACTCGCATATTTTTGGAGTGAATATGATCCTATTTTGAACGAATTGGATCTTTTGAAGCGCACAATTGAATTGAATGACGTCACGATTTCTCCTCTTAATTTATTCACTCTCGATAGGCTTTTGGTAATCAAGGTATAAAGTTGTTTCATGTAAGATTATTGTCCCAATTAATATTTAGTTAAAAAAATCGGCATCTGGAAACAAACGATGCTGCATTTATATTTAAAACAAGCTGCCCCAGCAGACATTCTGTGCTATAATTATTGCCTTTACAAAAACTGAACAAAAATGGCTGAATTGGCCTAAGCCCAAAAAAACTACTCATCTCTACTCATCGTAAAACTCGAGAACATCTATATGTTCTCGAGTTTTACGCTAAGTCACTACATAGTACAAAACAAAGTCGCTTTCTCTGTCCCTATGTATGCTTAAATCTTTAAAACTACGCAACGGATTTTGATGCCGTTTTTTTAATAAATAGAGTAATTCAAGAGAAAGGTTTTAGCTTTAGGATTTAGACAAAGCGGGCGAAGCCGCGGGTGGTAAGCTGGTTTAAAAAAATAGCTTATTCCTGTATGTATGAAGTCAATCTTGAAATTAGCGATACCTACTATAGTATCACAGTATTACAATATTATTTCCTACAGTAAGGAAACGCCTTTGATGTCGCGCGATGCCGCCGCCAGCGTAGGTACTTACGCTGCCACACGAAAATACGCTAGGGTTGCAACAAATGGGAAATAAAACAATTGTGATTATTATTAATATGTATTATGATGAAATCATTTATTCATATTTCATATGTACATTCAAAATAATTGCGATTATTAAATCTGATGTAATTATTTGTTCATAAATATATAATTACAGATATTGCACTGCTAAATATTATTTACGTGGACACTTTATTTTTGGATGTTCTTAATTGTATATTATAACATTTAACTAAGTTATGCATTCGCATTGGGATGTACAATCTGATTAGGAAATAATGAGGACAACATATACATAGCTTTGATTTTAATTCAACAGATACAATTAATACAATCTTTCTGAAATATTGTTTCCTTCTGGGATTTCAATGTAGATTTACATCCGTAAACGGAACAGTTTGTGCGCGCCATAACAGAATATGTAAGTACCTATGTATAATAAAATTATTACACAAAAAATACGACTGCGTCGTCCTTTCGCGATAGGTAAAGCAATCTCAGCGTGATTGCTTTACGCGGCCCGCGTCGCCCGACCCCCGCCAGTTCCCCTCCGTTTCTCTGCACAAGTACATTCGTCGCACTACTGTAGGAAATATGGTAATACTGTGATAGTATCAAGTAAAATTTAACGAAAACTAATTTCCTTATCTTTAATTTATCTTTTTCTTTCAGGTACTGGGATGTGCATTAACTTATTTTATTATAATGTATCAGTTCTCCGACAGCCTCCTTGGTACAGTGGTTGACGCATGAGCGTAGAACCGAGGGGTCGTGGGTTCGATTCCCGGTGGAGACGAAGAAAAAAAATGTCTCGGTCTGGCAGGATACAGAAAGCTGATCACCGTCGTGGTACATGTTTACGTTTTCTCTACATAAGAACCATCCTCGTACTTCAAGGAATATAATAAAAAAAGAATTATCGAAATCGGTTCAGCCGTTCTCGAGTTATGCGCTTACCAACACATTTTGCGATTCATTTTTATATATAAAGAAGATTCTAAGCGAACAGTTTTTTGACGAAATATTGTTTAAATAGTGTTAATAATAACTGTAACAAATACAGTAGCTTAATTATGTATTTTTTTATTCATAAATTACATTATAACTTCAGTTTCCTTTTGCATAGCGTCTATTACTTTTTAAATAAAGATTTAAGTATTGTTCTCATTGTTTTTTTTTTCTGTTACCAAAGTTGCATGTTTTTTTGTATGTATTTGTTATAGCGGCAACATACACACATAAGAAAGACATTTTCGAATATACTATCACGGTTCATGCGAAGTGACAGATTGACAATATTCCTGTTAATAATTTTCCCACGGTAAATAATTAATATAAACTAGGTACATACAATTTTTCTAACAACAAAAAACACACAAATTCAAATTCATATGCGTTTATTTATTCAAATAAGTACTTTACCTTTATAAGTACATATTTAATAAAATATATGAATGAGCATTTTAGCGTTAGTATTTAGTCAAGAACAAGGGAGGATTTATTTTCATCATCCCAATTATTATTGTGTTCTGTCGCAGTTCTATATCGATATCGATAACTAACGTTTTATTATACCGGGTGTAATCGTTAAGTGTGCACAGGCGATTATTCCGAACGCGGTACCTGTGGCGGTATGCTGGCGGGAGGCCCGAGGCCACATTCCAGTTCCTCCCGAACGTCTAGGTTGACTCAAATTGACTTGGTCGCTGTATTGAGCTGTGTGACTGAGTACGTGTTTTGTGTGACATTAAAAATATAATATAAAAAAATGGTCGAAAAAAGAATTTTGGTTATATACACTGGTGGCACCTTTGGAATGTTGAAAAATGAGAAAGGAGGTAAGTACTGTTGATATAATATTATTTATACATATTTTGTATATTTTTCTGATTTGTATAGAGGTAGTTAATTTTCCTTAAATGGTGGGTTTATATTTACTATTACAATGTTAGAGGTATATTTTATTGTGTTTAGAGATAAAATTACTAGACTAGACAATATTTAGTAGCATCAGATATCTTCCAAAAATTATAAATTAGGTAAAAAATGTATGATTGCACGGATGTTTGTCGCTCTTATAGGCAAAAACTATTGAATGAAACGAAATGAAATGACTATGAATATAAATGATTTTGAATGAAAATTAGGTAACAGTGGGTGACATATTTAATATAACAACAAAGAATTCAAGAATAAGAATTTAGAACGGCCAAGTAACAAGGTCCACGTGTGTGAAGCTGTGTATAGAGGCCAATGTACAAACATAAAAGCGTAACATTTTCGTTTTATATATTTTTATCCTTTGCCTTAGACCGCTTAAGGGCTTTAAGGTCACCTTTTAACTAATCTTCTATACATAATATATTAGTTTATTAACTGTTTTGTTTAAGTCTATAATTGCTATAATAGGAGGTACAAAAAGTTATTAAACAAACTAGCTTCCCGTCCGTGGCTTCGCCCGCTTTATCTAAAACTTAATAAATTATATACCAAAACCTTCCTGTTAAATCACTCTATCTATAAAAAAACCGCATCAAAATCCGTTGCGTAGTTTTAAATATTTAAGTATACAAACTACAAAGGGACATAGGGACAGAGAAAGTGACTTTGCAGTTTGCTTTATACTTGGTACCTACCTATGTACAAAGTTATTTTACTATGTAGGGATAAATGAAATACCTTATCGGTTTTAGTTACCTACTAATATAGTATTGTATCTCTGTAATATCTTTGGTTTCAGTATTGGTACCACAAAAGAATATTGAGCACCGAGTCATCAGAAAACTCTCTCAACTACATGACAACGAATATTGGGAGAAGCGACTTGCTAAAACAGACAGACAGGAATACCTCGCTCTACCAGGTAATTGTATATGTTTGTAATTAATATAAGTGAATGAAAACTTAATTATTTTTGTGCTTTTAGTATATCCATGTTGGAATTAAAATAGGTCACGAAAAAAAAGTTCGTTTTGGGAAAATTATTTTACTTTTGTATTTCACAAAAGTACAATAATTTTCCAAAAAATTAACTTAGATTATAAATTAATTACACAATCTTTATTATGTATTTCTATCTATATATATCTCTATCTATATATTATATCTTTTTTACAGGAATAAGTTGCTTTATTAGCAACTACCTTACCACCCGCGGCTTCGCCCGCTTTGTCTAAAACCTAATAAATTATATAATAAAACCTTCCTCTTGAATCACTCTATCTATTCAAAGAAGCCGCGTCAAAATCCGTAGCGTAGTTTTAAAGATTTAAGCATACAAAGGGACATTGGGACAGAGAAAGCGACTTTGATTAATTATACTAGGTACCTATGTAGTGAAGTTGATTAATTTGTTTTAGGATAAACAAATACAGATATCAGAGATCACAATCTCATACCTTGTAGAAAATACTCACCTACATCTAAATATTTTATTGTATAGGTAATACAAACTTTTTTTTTTTCATTTATATTTTAAATTTTTTCTCATGTTCTTTTTTACTTTTTCTCGTGTGTAAATTTTATGTAACTTTATTTTTTTTTGTTTAGTTTAGTTATGTTTATTTTTTTTTGTATTGATGTTCTTTATTGATGTCCTTGAAATAAATGTTTTTTCTTTCTTTCTTTCTTCTTTCTTAATAAGGTACATAATCTTGCTTAATTTATACCTAGGTACTTATTTGTTGACTAGGTACATAATATTTTATCATGACATTCACAGTTCTGTAAATAAAATCTTTTTTAAATAATCTTTTGTATTTAAATTCTAGGCTTCTTGATGATTTATCGTAATTAGTTGCAACTTTAGCAAAGAGATTCTTGCTTTGATTAGGCATTTGCTCTAGATTCCTGTTTCCAATTGATAAATAATGACCTATATTTTTTTACTTTTAGATGGCAAAGACACAGATATAAAGGTACTTTACAAGATACTAGAATATGATGAACTGAAAGATTCGTCAGATTTCATGACAGACGATTGGCTCAAAATAGCGAGAGATATTAAGGTAAAACTACTGAATTATTATGTTTTAAGTTGCAAATTATGTGCTTAAGCTTACTCATACATAGAAATTGTATGTATCGTAAAAATTAAAATTGACCTGGATTCTGGTAATAGAAGTCCAAATTGCCAAAATATTTATTTCAAGTTTTGCTGCGTTTGTCTTTTTGAACCTTCATAAATTTGTCTTCATAAAATAATTTATTCAATAAATGCTGTATAAAGATATTCTAATATTCTTCATCAAATAGAGTTATGATAATATTAATAAAATTATAATCTAATCATGATAATTCATTCATGCGATGTTGGATAACTTTCGGAAGATGTGTTTTCTGTGGCTTTTTACTATATTACTTATATATTATTATTTGAATTACTTATATTATTTATCTATTCTTGCATATAAATCATGATAGGTGACTTAAATGTAGAAACAATGTTTTTTTTAGAGAAAATACGTATTGTTTATTTGTAAAAAAATGGTGGAAATCTTAAAAAAAAACTATCAATTAGAATCAGCAAAGTATCTATCATTTTATTCATACCCAATTATATCTGCCACATATATTTTATTCAATTTAATATTTCCAGAAATATTACCACGACTACGATGGTTTTGTGGTACTCCATGGCACGGACACGATGGCGTATGGAGCGTCCATATTGTCCTTTATGCTGGAAACAGTCGGCAAGACTGTAGTCCTTACTGGAGCTCAGGTTTGGGAATTAATTTATGTTTAAATTACTTTACATGCTTGTTAATGATACTAATTTATAAATTGCGAGATTTACAGCCGGAGGCCAAAAAAAAAAAACAATTTACTTTTTAAACCAGTACAATAAAAAAATATATTATTTCTTATAGCATCTATGGAAAAAAAAATAACGGTAACTTAAATGCTAAACTGAGAGAAGCCGCTCCCACATTCCGTTCCCATGCGAACGGCACAACACTTTTAAAACAAGGCAGCACCGTCACATCCATACTAATATTATAAATGCGAAAAAAACTCTGTCTGTCTGTCTGTTACTCAATCACGCCTTAACTACTGAACCAATTTGCATGAAATTTGGTATAGAGATATTTTGATATCCGAGAAAGGACATAGGCTACTTTTTACCCTGGGACATAGGATGGGTTTTATCCCGAAAATCCCACGGGAACGGGAACTATGCGGGCTTTTCTTTGACTGCGCGGTGGAAGCTGCGGGTGGAAAGCTAGTTAATTATATAATATATTAAAAACATAAAAGTAAACTATGAAAACTCATCCAAATGCTGATGTAGTACTTCTGAAGTACTTAGATGTCTCTGTAAGTACATAATATGATGTCCTTATATTTATTATTCTATTATTCATATTATCATTTCAGGTTCCAATCTTCCAACCCCGTAGTGACGGTAACAACAACATCCTCTGCGCACTACTGATCGCTGCCACACAGTATATACCAGAAATAACCGTATTCTTTGGATGTAAGCTCTTCAGAGGAACGAGGTTTGAATAATATCTATATTGCTATTTATGATAAGAAAAACACTTTCACTGGAGTTAAGTTATCTACCTATGTTTGAAAACCTTTTTTTTTTCATAGGTTTCAGATTGTTGTGTTTTGCAACGCCGTTTTTATTGTTACAGTTTCTAATTTACTAGTATTTTTATTCACCTATTTTTTCCAGAGTAAAAAAGGTATCAAACACACGGATCTACGCTTTCGACTCTCCCAACTTCCCGCCATTACTAGAAGCTAAAACAACAATAGATATCGATCCTAAGATGCTGTTACACCAATCTGTGCCAAATGAATGTATACTGCATGACAAATTGTGCACTAAGATTTACTTGTTGAAAGTCACACCTACTATAACGCCAGCGATTATAAGAGCCGTTTTTGAAGGCATGGAAGGTAAATATTTTATGTAGTTGTTTAATTTAAGAAATATACCTAGCAACTCTTATCATGGAACCAGGATGTGCATAAGCATGTAGTATTCCTATTTTTACCGACAAAGTTTTTGTTTCAATTTTTAATTAATTAAACTATCTTGCTTGCGTCAGCTTATTCAATACTATATAACATTTTTAATGGGAACAATTATTAGGTCTATATGATTATGAACAAAACCACAACTCAACCCCCGTACCTTAAGCCGTAGTTTACATTTAAATTTCAATAAAACCCCTATATCCAGGTATTGTTCTGGAAACATACGGTAATGGAAACATTCCGATAAAACGCAAAGAGATCTATGCAGAAATAGAGAGAGCGGTGAAGAACAACGTCCTCGTAGTAAATGTGACGCAGTGTGTTAATGGTATGGTGCATGGAAAGCCGCTGTATGAAACTGGTTTGGTAAGTTACCCAATATGTACATATTGTATGTACTAAAAATCTGCCAAAAATCTTTCCATATTATAACTTCGTTGAAGTATGTTTTGTAATGTTAATAAGTAGTTACGTATAATTTACTAGCTTACCGCCCGCGGCTTCGCCCGCTTTCTCTAAAATGATTTGAGATTTAAACTATCCTATCTCTCAAGTTGAATTGAACTGCACATAGTGTGCGAATTTTATTATAATCGGTTAAGTGGTTTAGGAGTCCATTGAGGGAAAACATTGTGACACGAGTTTTATATTATATACTAGCTTACCGCCCGCGGCTTCCCCCGCTTTCTCTAAAACGATTTGTCAAGTTGGATCAAACTGCACATGGTGTGCGAATTTTATTATAATCGGTTAAGTGGTTTAGGAGTCCATTGAGGGCAAACATTGTGACACGCGTTTTATATTATATACTAGTGGTCCGCCCCGGCTTCGCCCGTGGTACATATTTCGCAATAAAAGGTAGCCTATGTCTTTTCTCGGGTATCAAAATATCTCCATACCAAATTTCATGCAAATTGGTTCAGTAGTTTAGGCGTGATTGAGTAACAGACAGACAGACAGACAGAGTTACTTTCGCATTTATAATATTAGTATGGATTATTAAGTATATACTATGTTTCAAAATTTCGCTTGGAGAATCTTTCTCCTTTCTATAAAATGGTCCAACGTTTTAGATCATACATTTTCTCTATCTTATGACCATTTAAGTTTTTAGCTTGAAATTAAAATATTAACTACCTAATTTTTAATTAATCGTTTCATTCAAGGCAAAATTTTTGTTTTACAATAGTTCACTAGCTTACCGCCCGCGGCTTCGCCCGCTTTCTCTATCCTATCTCTCAAGTTGGATCGAACTGCACATGGTGTGCGAATTTTATTATAATCGGTTAAGTGGTTTAGGAGTCCATTGAGGACAAACATTGTGACACGAGATTTATATATATTAAGAAGATAAGATATCCTGGTTTTAGTTCGTGTGTATGTTTGTTGACTGTATAAGTAAGTTATATTTTTAACTATTTCAGCTACTAATTGAGTGCGGCGTAGTACCCGCCTATGACATGACGTCAGAGGCAGCGCAAGCTAAACTTTCTTATGTACTCAGTAAGACTGAACTCTCTTACGCAGAAAAGGTCGAGGTAAGTTGAATTACGTGTATCATATATTTTTTTTTGAAAATTTTATTGTTTATTATTATTTTGTGTTGTAGGTTGTGCGTCGGTGTGTGTGTGTTTGCAGTATTTGTGTGTGTGTAGGCCTCTTCACTACATAGTATAAAACAAAGTCGCTTTCTCTGTCCCTATATTATGTCCCTTTTTATGCTTAAATCTTTAAAACTAAGCAACGGATTTTGATGTGGTTTTTTTTAATAGATAGAGTGATTCAATAGGAAGGTTTTAGTATATAATTTATTAAGTTTTAGATAAAGCGGGCGAGGCCGAGGGCGGAAAGCTAGTTTATTATAAAAATAAAAATATGTAAGCTACTAGCTTATATTTAATTCATTATGTTTCTTATAGTAAATTGTAAATGCATATAATTATATTTTTTATAATTACAGCTTATGAAGACGAACATACGAGGCGAGTTACACAATCCTCATTTGGGACTTAAATAAATAAATTATTATTTAATAATATAAATATTGAAATCATAAGTAAAAATAAAATATTTTAAATTTATCGAAGTAGAAATTTATTTCTGAAATAAAAATTTCCTACAACCCTAGTCTAAGATAACCTAGTGGGATAAATAAGAATATAAATAAAAGGGTAGGTAAGTATTAAAAAAGACGTGTGGCACTCGGGGACTGCCGCGGTAAGGCTACACAGTAAAGCTATTGCATAGCATGCCTTCAAGCCACGCCTCCGAGCCCGTCGGAGTGGGGAGCGTGAGGTTTTTCGTTACGGAATTTCTCGATTCGGTCCCCGCGCTCAAGGCCCGCGATAGAAGCTATGCAATAGCTTAAAAAAACAACAAAATAAATTGACACTAAATTTATTTCAAACTAGCTGTGCCCGCGACTTCGTCCGCGTGGAACAGTGACTGCATAGTAGTTACTACCTAACTTTTATTGAATAAACACGTCCTACCATAAATAATTAAAAAAACTTTTAGTAAAATTTATTACTAAACTGAGCTAAAAAGATAAATGCCTAACTAATTAATTTTCTACGTAAAATTTATTTTAAATTATTTCATATTATTTTTAGGCACCAGGAGGGAAAGGAGCAAATTTATTTTCCTTCCTTCCTTGTATGGATGTTTTTGACAATATATTGTGCAGCAAATGAGTGCCGAGACAAACGTCAAAACGCAAAGGAATAGAATCCGCTATCGATACTAATTGACGCGTACTGGATGATGTTTTAGGTACTAAAGATTTGTTCACCCTACCAACGACGACGACGATCACGAACAAAATTTTCATCCAGTCGCAATTTAATAAAATTGTGCAAAACACATCATACGCTTATGACAATTATTATCGTAGCGGATTCCTTCTATTCCTTTGCGTTTTGACGTTTGTCTCGCGCCTGTAGTAACTACTTAAACCGTTTAGACTGTGCAATAAACATTAAATTAAAAAAAAAAACCCAACGCAACGAAGAAAAGTGCATAGAAAAAGGAATAAATAATTTCAAAAACTTCCCGAAGATCTTTAAAAATTAATACCATTTTAAATATTTATAAAAATAAAAAAAACAAAGTCGTCGGGGCTGCCATACCATCATTATCATATTATCATAATTTTAAAGATCGTCGGGAAGTTTGTAAAATTATTTATTCCTTTTCCTTCATTGCGTTGGGTTTTTTTTTAATTTTTAAACTTCGGTTTCTTATTTTCATGTAATATTTTCAAGTGAGCGAGACCTACCTTTACCTCCATAATACATTCCTACATCATATTGATATCTATAAGTTTGTTGCTCCTTGACACCTTTTAAGTTGTGCCGTAACCGTGCACAAATTGTAATGGACCACAGTGGCAAAAGAAGTGGTATATTTAAGAAAAAAATTGCCAAGCGCCGCGCCAGGCCTATGTGGCTTTGAGTAGAATTCAAAACTTCCAGGGTGTGGCTATCCTCTCGCTTCCATATCCCCCTCTTCTTTCACAGACTTTCAGCCTTTCCATCCGTAGTGTAGTAAATGGCAGAACCGATTTTGATGTAAACCATATTATCTAATTGTACCTATATGTACACGACATATCCTGTCGTTTGATGCTCCATTTGGTTTATTTACCTCACCACTGTCACCCCTAAAGTGTAATAAACGGATGAACCGATTTCGATAAAACATTACTAATTGTAACTCACACGTTGCTCTTTCATATTTTGATATGCCGCTTGAGATATTATTTGACCACATTCGATTATTGTTCATTCCCACTTTTACCGCTGTAATCTGTGCTGTAATCTAATAAATGGAAAAACCGATTTGGATAAAAATAGAACTATAACTGTACTTCACCCGTTATGCACTTTCATTTGATATGTCACTTAGGTATACTTGACAACAATCGTTTCTTTAATTCCAACTTTTACCAATATATAGGTATAGTAAATGGATGAACCGATTTTGATTAAATATGTCCAATTATACTTTACACGTCATGCACTTTCATTTCATATGTCACTTGAGTCAAAATTCATTTTTTATTACCTAAAACTTTTATATCGTATATCAAATAAATGGATGAACCGATTTTGATAAAATTTGATTTATTGTTACTGATAGGTCGTTCGCTTTCATTTAATATATCACTAAAGTATATTCGATAACTTTAGTTATTTTCATTCCTACTTTTACCTCTATATGTATACCTAGGTATTATAAATGGATTAACCTATTTTGATATAGTTTATCTAAGAACCAGCGTCGGAAAATACGCTGCCTTACAAAAAAACCGCATCTAATTACCTGCTAGCGAGCTACGGTGGCACAAACAGATACACACACAGACACACATAGCGGTCAAACACTTATCACCCATCTTTTTGCGTCGGGGGTTAAAAATATTATAATACGACATAATTTAAAGGACATTTTATGTAGGGGAGACCGAGGGGAGTTGAAACAATTTTTACGTTTTGTTTAATATAGCTCATACTATTGTCAGAAATCTTATGGTACTGGTACCAATCGATAGGTTATTCTATACACTTGCGAATGGTTAGCATAAATAAACGGTAAGCGTTAAAAATGATGGTGAAAAATTGACTTAATCGCAACAAGTCAACTTGTTTCAATTCCCCTCATACCGAGGTAAGATGAAACAGAGGTCGAGGAGAGTTGAAACATTATGATTCTGGGGAGTAATAGGACCTGCAAAATAAAAATGTTGTTATAAATTTATAAAGGATAGAAAAAATTCGATCACGAGGCGGGACTTGAACCCGCATCCTTCGCGCCATTCCGGGGCGGATGCCTAACCAACTCAGCCACTCGTGACCCGCCTGAGCAATCGAATTTATTCTATCCTTTCAGTTTTTTATGTGTCTTAAGGGACACACCGCGCGCCATCTATTGAGATGATTTAACAACCATTTCAACCAATATGAATTTTTTCTATCCTTTATAAATTTATATTTATAAAGCATTTGAATGCCATAAAAACCAAAAAATATAAATTCAAGAAAAGGTCGTGTTCCATCGTTACAATATTGTATTCACTGAAAAGTGCTTCATATTGGTTGAAATGGTTGTTAAATCATCTCAATAGATGGCGCGCGGTGTGTCCCTTAAGACACATAAAAAACTGAAAGGATAGAATAAATTCGATTGCTCAGGCGGGTCACGAGTGGCTGAGTTGGTTAGGCATCCGCCCCGGAATGGCGCGAAGGATGCGGGTTCAAGTCCCGCCTCGTGATCGAATTTTTTCTATCCTTTATAAATTTATATTTATAAAGCATTTGAATGCCATAAAAACCAAAAAATATAAATTCAAGAAAAGGTCGTGTTCCATCGTTACAATATTGTATTCACTGAAAAGTGCTTCATATTGGTTGAAATGGTTGTTAAATCATCTCAATAGATGGCGCGCGGTGTGTCCCTTAAGACACATAAAAAACTGAAAGGATAGAATAAATTCGATTGCTCAGGCGGGTCACGAGTGGCTGAGTTGGTTAGGCATCCGCCCCGGAATGGCGCGAAGGATGCGGGTTCAAGTCCCGCCTCGTGATCGAATTTTTTCTATCCTTTATAAATTTATATTTATAAAGCATTTGAATGCCATAAAAACCAAAAAATATAAATTCAAGAAAAGGTCGTGTTCCATCGTTACAATATTGTATTCACTGAAAAGTGCTTCATATTGGTTGAAATGGTTGTTAAATCATCTCAATAGATGGCGCGCGGTGTGTCCCTTAAGACACATAAAAAACTGAAAGGATAGAATAAATTCGATTGCTCAGGCGGGTCACGAGTGGCTGAGTTGGTTAGGCATCCGCCCCGGAATGGCGCGAAGGATGCGGGTTCAAGTCCCGCCTCGTGATCGAATTTTTTCTATCCTTTATAAATTTATATTTATAAAGCATTTGAATGCCATAAAAACCAAAAAATATAAATTCAAGAAAAGGTCGTGTTCCATCGTTACAATATTGTATTCACTGAAAAGTGCTTCATATTGGTTGAAATGGTTGTTAAATCATCTCAATAGATGGCGCGCGGTGTGTCCCTTAAGACACATAAAAAACTGAAAGGATAGAATAAATTCGATTGCTCAGGCGGGTCACGAGTGGCTGAGTTGGTTAGGCATCCGCCCCGGAATGGCGCGAAGGATGCGGGTTCAAGTCCCGCCTCGTGATCGAATTTTTTCTATCCTTTATAAATTTATATTTATAAAGCATTTGAATGCCATAAAAACCAAAAAATATAAATTCATAAAAATGTTGATTTGATTCAAAGGTTTTAATTAAAACTTATATTTTCAAGTAATCAACGACCTTTATAAGTAATATTTTAATGACATATCAGTCAAGTAGGTCTAATACAAATAATACACACTAAAATTAATAAAAATTAACATGCGTAACATCAATTATAATTAGTCAAATCAACAAAATAATTTACATTTTATTTAAACTAAATCTTTGACATAAAATAGTTAATAATAATCAGTCGTTTTTTAAGTATTACAATCAGTACCTACTATAAACTATTTAAGGAACAATAATTTAAAAAATGTCAAAAACAAAGTTCTCCACCAGCACAAGCTTCATGAGCCCACAACTGGCATTTCAGACATTGAGCCCACTTTTCTTTGGATCTGTTAGTTGAATATGATTCCATACAGCAAATGCAGCAGGATTCCTCTTCTTCTTCATCACTATCTTCTTTTCTTGACAACCTTAACCTTTTTAGTTTTACAGCCTGGTTTTGATCTTTTTAGGCATGCTTATCCTCCAGTAGGCATGCTTAAACAAATAAACACATTAAATCAACAATAACATCCTATAATCTTCGTACTTTTTAGCAATAATCACATATTAAATTGAAAACAAGGAGAGTTGAAACAGTCTGTTTCAAATCACCTCGGTGAGAAAAAACCTTTTAGGCATGCTTATCCTCCAGTAGGCATGCTTAAACAAATAAACACATTAAATCAACAATAACATCCTATAATCTTCGTACTTTTTAGCAATAATCACATATTAAATTGAAAACAAGGAGAGTTGAAACAGTCTGTTTCAAATCACCTCGGTGAGAAAAAACCTCCCAATTTTTACTCAAATCTCGATCAAGCAGTAAATAGACAGAAATCAAATTTACCAAGTATATTTCAAGAAACTATAGATAATAAGTTTTTAAAATGTATATAACTCAACCCAAAAAAGAAAACCAATATTAAAGTACAAGCATCGTAAAAAATCATGAAATACTTACTTTTTGCGATTTTCGGCACATGTCATTCAGAACTACAAAACTGCACAAATGACGCCACCGGCGTGAACTGACGCGATAGCTTGTGGCAGGAGATGTTTAAAAATGACGTTGCCAGATCGCTAAAGGTTTTAAGTTCCGAGAAATCGGGACTGTTTCAACTCACCTTTGTTTCAAATCACCTCGGTCTCCCCTATAAAATTTACCTAAAAATAATCATAATTTTAATTTGACCCCTCCCCCCTATATACTACCTCAGCTTACCCCCCCACCCCCACCCTACCCTTGGGGACTTTCGATATGATCACATGGACATTTTATAGAAATAACTTTAGCGTATAACAGATAACTTACGTTTTAACGTACACTGTATTATAAGCAAATGTTCGCCGTGAATACTTAAATGGTCATAACTTTTTTATTTATAAACCGATTGACATGCAATAAACACTAAATGTTAAATGAAGATAACCACAATATATTAATGAAAACCGCATTTAAATCGGATAAGCCGTTTCTGAGATTAGCGTGTTCAAACATACAGACAAACAGACAAACGGACAAACAGACAAAAAAAATTTTAACGACAGTTTTGGGTTTGGGATCGATTTAGTAATAACCCCTGCTAATTTTTTTTTACATATTTTCATTGTACAGACACCACTTTTCTAGAATTTTATTATATGTATTGATATTGATAATACATTTCAATACACAAGATAAATATAAAAGTCACGAATTTACACACGAAACTAATTAAATAATGAACAATTATTCATTAATATTCAAAATCACACAACATCAAAATACAATCATGCCGACAAGTGATTTACAAATACAACGAGGTTAAGTTAAAACACAAAATTTAAAACTCTTAACGGTCTTCTAATAAAATGTTACCCTCGCTATGCAATGGATTAGTTATTGCATTATCCTGTCTTGTTTTTATGATTGACGTTTCATGTGAGCAAGAGCAGGACACAGCTATGGTAGAAAATGGTTGAAATTTATCCATTGTTTAACTTTTTATTAGTAAAGCGTGTCCCAGACAGACGCGGCCTGCGGTGGCGGTGGCGGTGGCGGTCAGTTGGATGACTTGAAAGTTCTAGGAACGACATAGACAGACGCGGCCTGGACGCGGTCACAGCGCGGCTTACCGCGGCCGCAAGCCCCGCCCTCTCCGCCACCGCTTCTGTGTGAATGAGCGCGCGGACATGAGGCGGTAATTACGCGATCAGTTGTAAATTTTTGCAACAGGCCGCGTGTACCGCGTGAAATTATGCCTATAAACACTGAGTTGTTTATTCAAACAGTGCAAAATTACCCAGTTTTGTATGATACATCACATAAAGACTTACTACTCTTACGTACTCTTAAGAAATAGCTCTGTATAATTGGCGCATGCTGTGTTAACCTCTAATTATTTGTTACTTTATCGCAAGAACTATATGTTATATAATAATTATATTAAAGAATCATTGTAAACAAATGTTGGTTGACCAAATAAATAAATACTAAAAAAACAACAGAATTAAAAACAAAATATGGGCAATAAAAGCAATAAAACTTCGTACGATTGGCCATTACTAACGTCCACTTGCAGGTGAGACTCGAGAGCTAATGTGTCGCTGTAGGTTAGAATGACCGCCACCGCGGCCGCGGCAGTATATTGTTATCACGGTCAAGCAAGAAGGCAACAGCAGATCGCCACCACAGGCCGCGTCTGTCTGGGACAGGCTTAAGGCCGTTAATAATAATGAATCTCATAGGTATTAACTTAGGGTATTAAATTCAAAAGTCTGATAACAAATAAGATTTTGAGCAAGAAAAATGGTACCTACATAAAAGGTAGGTACCTACATAATTCTTCACTAAAATGCTTTCGAAATTGTATTCACATACCTAATTCAGAATTTGACATCAAAAAAAAGAGCGTGATATAAGTGAAACTTCTTTGGCAAGATTCAAGGATACAAAAATCGTCGCCTTACTTCATGTTGTGACGCGAAGCCATCCATGTATTGCGTACAATGATATTATCTATAACTAGCGGTCCGCCCCGGCTTCGCCCGTGGTACATATTCACGTTTTCTTTACATAAGAACCATCCTCGAACTTCAAGGAATATTATAAAAAAAGAATTAACGAAATCGGTTAAGCCGTTCTCAAGTTATGCGCTTACCAACACATTTTGGGATTCATTTTTATATTATCCATACTAATATTATAAATGCGAAAGTAACTCTGTCTGTCTGTCTGTCTGTTACTCAATCACGCCTAAACTACTGAACCAATTTGCATGAAATTTGGTATAGAGATATTTTCATACCCGAGAAAGGACATAGGATAGGTTTTATCCCGGAAATCCTACGGGAACGGGTTTTCTTTGAAAACGCGGGCGAAGCCGCGGGCGGAAAGCTAGTAGAATATTATAAAAATGAATCACAAAATGTCCAACACAAGTCTATTTTCAATCATCGTATCTACATACGTGTACGCAAGCTTTGTCACACTAGTGATTGAACCAATGTTTTATCCCTTTCATAATTCATTAGGTATTTCAATACAAGTGTCCTTCAAGTGTCAACCAAAAAGAATATTGTAAATTGTTATTTTTACTCTTAAACTGTAATAATATTTTAATATATTTTCCTGTGATATATTCCTTTATCTTTCTTTATTTTTTACTTTCTGAACACACAGGAAGGCATTTTCGACAACTTTAATGTACCTATCGGCACATGCACTCACTGGGACCGGTCACAATCTGACTGATTGCCAATGCACAGAATCCGTTTTGTTGCGTTGGTGGCGCATCTACCTCTTGTTTCTATAATATATAATACTAGCTTTCCGCCGGCGGCTCCGCCCGCGGTTTCAAAGAAAAACTCGCATAGTTCCCGTTCCCGTGGAATTTCCGGGATAAAACCTATCCTATATTACTCGTGGATAGCTTTCGAATGGTGAAAGAATTTTTAAAATCGGTTCAGTAGTTTATGAGCCTATTCATTATAATCAAACAAACAAACAAAGTTTTCCTCTTTATAATATTAGTGTAGACTGTTATAGATCATTGTGTATAGTGCCACAAACTTATCTGACCCGGTGACAGTGTCACTGATGTCGCTTTCTTTTTATATAAACAAAATATTCCGTATGAAAATTCTGTGAAAATGTGACATTTCAAAATGGCGGCAAGTAGTTCCAGTTCTTGCCACCGGGTCAGATAAGTTTGTGGCACTATTGACTATACGTTGCGTATCACCGTCCGAGTCGAACTGACACCGTCAAATTTCGAGGAAAATATCCCTTAACTAGAGTCGTGAAACATTGTTACGTATGTATAGTCGTGGGTCCATTAGACCCATGTATTTTGAAATGGTCATAATTACTTATTTATGCATTTTTTTAGGTAAATTTAAATAAAATATGATATTTTAGTTTATACAAAAAGGCGTCTTACAAAAATTATAAATCTCAACAAAATTTTTATTTTTTTTAATCAATTTTTTTTTATCTAACAAAAAAAAGTATGTTGCTTCCTAGAAAAAACAAAAACACAACCAAAAACTCTTATATAAAAAAATAGCAATCCCTAATTACGTGCAAGATTTACAAATTATATTTGCTCAAGTCATGCATATGGGCTCCCTGCATTTAGTGCACAAATGATCAGAACTTTCACAATTAGATATTTCAGAGCTCGCGTCATGTTCTCTCTCGACGAAAATCTACATCATCATCGGAAAACTCATTATCTGATCTAGTTTCTGCAATACGGGTAGGTATTGAGTTTTCATCGGAGTCTTCATCATTTCTTAACAATTCTTAATTTAACCATTGTTCTAACATCTCTTCGTTATCAACACGTACACTTCTGGGATTCACATAGCGATAAACTAAAAAAAAAAATACTATAATAAATTTAATAACGAAAATAAAAAAGTTACGTATCTATAGTCGTGGGTCCAGTGGACCCCTGTAAAGGTCAGTACCTACCTAAGGAGTACCGAGCCGAACACGTCTGTCTCACAGGATACGCTCCGGCGTACTACAGGAAGGTACTGAGCAGTGGGAGGTTCTGCGGTAAGTGCCGTGGAGTAAACGAGACTTTAAAAACTCAACCTGGGTCCATTGGACCCACGACTCTAAGGTGAGGTTTTATGTAGGTTTTATTATAAATTCGGGTTTTTTCTTGATTATTTTTTGGTATAAATGTTACGTATAAATATGTAGCCTTTTGTTTAAACACTTTGTTTATTATTTCCTTGAGTATCACATATTATATTTTCTTTAAGGCAATCGTACTAAAACTGTTGGTACTCAACTCAACAAAATTCAATACGTATGAGGTGTTTTTTGGTTTTGACCATAGTGATCATCTTTAAGATTATAATAATTTATCAAGCTATGCTCAATCTACATAAGAACCGAAGCAGCAATGAAAATATTGCATAGATAAAAAGCTCTTCGTTACCATTTATAATCAGTGCCCCTGGGTCATCTGGTCAGGTCTGGGCACAAGAAATTCAATATGGCATGAATATTTAATACTTTTTTAAATAAATGTAGAAAGAGAATTAATGCGAAGCATTAGAGAATGCTTTACGACCGAATTTGTATAACCTTTGCCGCAACTATGTATTTTATATTAATAACACGATTGGTTAGCCACGGAATTTCCTAAATCTGCACATCATTGTTTATAGATAACTAGCTGTGTTCCGCGGTTTTACCCGAAGTGCTCCGCTCCTGTTGGTCTTAGCGAGATGCTTTATAGCCTACTAGATTTCCGCCGGGATTTGGATTGGGATCCCGTGGGATTTCCGGGATAAAACTTATGCTATGTGTTAATCCAAGTTTCCCTCTATATATGCGCTAAATTTCATTGTAATTGGTTCAGTAGTATTTGCGTGAAAGAGTAACAAACACAGACACACATCTTCACAAACTTTCGCATTTATAATATTGCTAATTTACTAGCAATGCCCTGCGGTTTCACCCGCATAGATAGCGATATCGTGACAGTGAGAAGTCTACTATAGGTCGGACTATAGGTTTAATAACTTTTAATCACATGAAAATCACCTTCAACTCGTCCCGCACTACGCCTGCTCATTGTATTAACAGTATACATACTATTTTCTATAGATTGACACTTTTAAAAATTCTTTATTATCTTTTGAATGGAAAATCCATTTTTTTTAATTTAGAAAGTATTTTGCTGGTATTGAAACAGTCTATAATAAAACATCATTTAATGGGATAAGGATTAATATATGTGTATGGATATTGGATATCATGGTTTGATTACTGTCGGCACTTCTATTTACTTTGAAAACGTAAAAAAGTTGTTGTAGTAACATAACTAGTGAAGATGGACATAATATGGTATCGCGGACTTTCTTGTAGATATTGATCCATTCTATAATACCGGAGAACATTTTTTTGTTCTATCTTCTATAGATTCCGCAGCGCACGCGATGACAGAATTTTTATTAAGGAATTTTTTACACCTTTGGTACATTATTGCATTTTTGGTAGGGATCTCTATTTTTTTTAATTAAATGATGACTTACTTGACTTGCATGCGTGAAAACCATACATAAATAAATTCATACATACTTACTTAATTACAAACCTTTCCTCTTTATAATATTAGTATAGATTAGTAGGAAGGATATCCTATCCTATCCTCAATAAATAGGTCTTAAATAGGTTATCTAATACCGAAAGAATTTTTCAAATCGGACCAGTAGATAGTTACCGAGTTTAGCGAGTTATAAGGTAGATAAATAAACAAACAAACAAACTCTTCAGCTTTATAATATTTTAAAGTACCTATAGATTAGTATAGATAATAATCTATACTTAAATTTGAAGAAACCTAGCGAAAAACAAGACACGTGTCACCGTGTCACAATGCAATGCAAAGCGTGTATGTAACAATGACGTCAATAATTATCTGTTATTTTAATACCAAATTATTCTAACACCTGAAGCTAGAAACCAGGATCGAAAATAAATATGAGGCGGACGGTTTTAAAGAAATAAATTGGCCTGGCTTTCGTATGAACACCTGCCAAAGTAACCACAACCCAGACTTGATAATCGCTAGTCGTTCTTATCTGTAGGTATCGGAGACATATTATAAAGAGAAACTTTCAACTTTCCTAAAGAAAGGAAAGTCTGGCCCGCGTCGTGGGCTCTTGATCTAACAGAGTTGTATTGTAAAGAATAAGTAGCTTGAATTTGATATATCCATTTTAATATTACAAATGCGAAAGTAACTCTGTCTGTCTGTCTATTACTCAATCACGCCTTAACTACTGAACCAATTTGCATGAAAGGAGAATGCCCATTTTTGGTACTGGTTTTTCTCATGCATCAAGACAACAATACTATTAAAAAAAATCTCGGCAATTTAGAGGCCTTCTTACCATCGGAAAATATATTTTGAACAGGGAATGTTTTGTAAAATCTAATAAGACATGTAATTGTTTAGATCCGTTATTATAGATTTAGTGTCCATTACCGTTTACATTTTTGGTACAGGTTTTTCTCATGCATCAAGATAACTATACTATTAAAAAAAATCTCGGCAATTTAGAGGCCATCTTACTATCGGAAAATATATTTTGATCAGGGAATGTTTTGTAAAATCTAATAAGACATGTAATTGTTTAGATCCGTTACCATAGATTTAGTATCCATTACCGGTTACCACGGTAACCGAGCGGTAACTATTATTACATTAAACTATGGTAAATAGCTAAATGTATTATTATAATATCGATTGTTGTTCTCATTGAATTATAAAAAAAAATACAATTAACATAAAATCACTCTTTAAGGTATAGTTTATACACTGTAGGTTGTTTTAACATAGATAGTAAAGTAAAATAATATAAATATATATAAAAAAAATATTATTATGACATAGCTTGGTAGGTAACCAGTTATTTCTTATTTGTTTCTTTCTTGGAATATGAAGTGAAAAAATGATTCAAACAACAACAACAACATGTAAACCGAATAAAAACTATTGGCATTTAAAATATACATATACTAGCGGTCCGCCCCGGGTTCGCCCGTGGTACATGTTTAAGTTTTCTCTACATAAGATCCATCCACGTAATTCAAGAAATTTATTAAAAAAATAATTATCGAAATCGGTTCAGCCGTTCTCGAGTTATGCGCTTACCAACACATTTTGCGATTCATTTTTATATATTACTAGCGGTCCGCCCCGGCTTCGCCCGTGGTACATATTAACGTTTTCTCTACATAAGAACCATCCTCGTACTTCAAGGAATATAATAAAAAAAGAATTATCGAAATCGGTTCAGCCGTTCTCGAGTTATGGAATTACAACGAAAAGTGGCATTGATTTTTATATATTAGATAATATGAAGATTTAGGTTTTCTTGAAATCCGTCCCGGAAGATTTCTGGTGCCTACCTACACTAGCCGATGAACAGATCTGGGGGCACGGTAGTGCCCCCGCCAAGACGAGCCAAGCGAACAAGCGACGGGCACTACCTACCTTTTCTCGAAGCGCTTCGACGTTTTTTTGAACCCTCATAACTTGGGTTTGGATTATGCTAGATCAACAAAATTTTCGGGATATATTGTCAATAGCGGACTTATTGAACTTAATAAGTTTTAATGACATTAGCTTTTATACTTCAGATTTTATTTATATCTAAAAAACGCTAATTTCGTCACTGACTCACTGATGATCATCAAAATTCTTATGGTATTTCCTAATGTCCTAGAAAGCTGAAATTTTGTATGTAAGCTAGTATTAGCACACAAACAACAAAAAAATTATAAAACTTGTAACTTTCCTCCCCCATCCCCTTAAACTAGGGGATGGGAGATTGTATGAGACCTGTAATTTTAAATTAAATTTTGATGACGCTAGAGGTCTAATCTAATAATCTAAAACTTGGTTCCCCTAGATATATATATATATATATATGTTTGTTAAAAAAAAAATTAAAAGTTTAATCGACATATAAAATTTTGTTACAAACAACTTACAAAAATAAATGAAATCCCACCAAAAACATTTTCATGTAAAATGTTGCCAAGACGAGCCCATATGACTCGCACTGTCAAAAAGTTATCAGATCTCATGTAGAGCCAAGCTTCTAACACTACACGCCCTAACTCTACAAGGCCTAACTTCACAAACTCTACACCTTAGTCAAAATATGTGGCTTGGCCGTTCGTTACTACAAGAACTATTGTATAACACAAAAGTTATGATAAGTGAATTAATTTTTCACCTTACGCCGATGTGAATGTAGCGAAATGGCCAAGCCACATATTTTGACTAAGGTGTAGAGTTTGTGAAGTGAGGCCTTGTAGAGTTAGGGCGTGTAGTGTTAGAAGCTTGGCTCTACATGAGATCTGATAACTTTTTGACAGTGCGAGTCATATGGGCTCGTCTTGGCAACATTTTACATGAAAATGTTTTTGGTGGGATAGACTTTGTCTGAAAGTATAAGCTCTACGCATAGATTAAAATTATGTTAATCGAAAAATAACCTTCGGACGATAAATCACACATAAACCTAACTAAATCGGGGTTATTTAAGTTTTGAGGTTATTTCAAATTTTTCTCAATATCTTGAAAACCCTTGTTTTTATCACAAAAAAATCAATTGGTAAAAATCTTTTGAATATCGAAGAACCCTTCAAAACCACTCTGGCATTGACGCAACACTGTACTGATCCATACTTTCATGGGCATTCTCCTTTGGTATGGAGATATTTTGATACCCGACAAAGGACATAGGCTACCTTTTATTGTGAAATATTTACCACTGGCGAAGCCGGGGTGGACCGCTAGTTTAAAATAAATTTTACGTAAAAAATTAATTGGGCATTTATTTTTTTTATTTTTTAGCTCAGTTTAGTAATAAATTTTACTAACATGTAGTAGTTTAACTAGTAGTAGTATGTACACCATAAATAATAATAATAATTAAATGAACTGTTAGTAAAAGTGTTTACTCAATAATAAAAATAACTACTATGCAGTCACTATTCCACGCGGACAAAGTCGCGGGCACAGCTAGTAAATAATTAAATTAATAATTTACTAAGCTTAATTTGTGCGAAATTCTTGTTTTTAATTATATATAATATGTAAATTGTTCTATTATATGTAAAGCGTGTGTCTTGTAGTTAGTACCTAATAAATATGTATTTATTGATACGATAATCTATTAAACATATTATAATAAAATCGTAGGAAATTCAAAACTGTAATTAAATATTTTTTTAAGAATACTTTATTCATGATCTATAATCTATAAGCTTATAGCTTATAATATATAAGGCTCAAAGCTGCACGTGTAAAAGGATTGGCAAAATGCTTTAAATGGACTCCCCTTTACTTCGCGTGAGCAGTGTGCAAATCTACGGGCCAGCATGATACCTCTGTTGGCCAGTGCCCTCCTCTCCCTCTCAATGTCTGCATCATCCTGCATCCACGAGTTCATCCGTGAGTCCGTGACCCAGTGGCCCAGTTACTAATGAGCATTTTCCGCATGAAAGTCGTATCGTAGTTTAGGTATATCATACTTTTGACACATTAAAGTTCCAACAAAATAAAAAACCCTCCAATTTTTGAGCAGAGTTGAGCAGGATAATAAACAATGTAAAGTATTATAGAAAAGGTAAGTTCGTTGATAATTAATTATTATCATTTCTTTATCAATTACATATTGTTAGTAAAACTGTGCCTGCTAAAAAACTTTGACTGTTAATCATCTGTTAATACTTTTGTTCAGTATTTATCTGTATCATTATTGCTATTAGGTATACCTAATTATAAACATAAGTGTGATGTGAAACTAGCTGGATTTATTTTACACGCTTTTTATTAGCTTCACCTGTATGTTTTTTATACACTCACAGCCATATATTATAATATTATGTTAAAAAAAGTGTTAATCCGATAGACCTGGTAGTTTTTATTTTATGAGCATTTTTGTGTGATCTCGATGACTTAATTTGAAATGTAGCAAGTCACTTCACGTCACACTTTGATTCACTTCTCGGTAACCGTTTGAGCTGAAATTTCGTATACGTATGTAAATTGGATAGCGATGAAACAATATCATAACATAGAGCTGATGTGACGATGGAATCGGAAGGTGGCCATAGGAACTCTGTAATATCACTTTATAACTCAACTTTATCGAGTTTGGGCTCGTTCGATTCGTGTTAAAAAATAATTTAAAAAGTATTAAATAAAAATAAGTTATTTTTATTTCTTATGATGTTGGCATCGAATTAAACCGCACTGTCGTTTCGTTCACAAAAAGTGACGCTATGAGGACCGAACTTAGAATATGTAGCCGCCTCCACGATACGAGAGTAACCAGCGTTGTCTGTTGAAAATCAGTGTATTTCCAAATCAGTGTATATCCTAAGACATTAGGATGCCTATTGTAGGTATAGCCGAATTTAACGACACATGGAAATTGTAATCTGAACATATGTATATGTTACCGGAAATGTATGAAATCAAGGAATTGTATACAAATCCTAGGAACTGTGTACAATTCCGATACCATTTAGGAAATGTATAAAATATTGTTTAATAAACTATTTAATGCATAGATATCCTAGGAAATGTATAATCGTCCTAGGAATTGTATAAAATAAATGATTTCTGTAATAAAACACTGTACCGGGTAACAGTCTTACCGTAAAATAATAATAATATGTTCATATTATCTTACTAAGTAACATTTCTTAAATCAACTTATATTCAATCAAATCAAATTTTCATTTGGTTAGTAACCAGTCCCCTCGTCCCGCTGTCTCCTTGTACACGTCCCAGTCGGATTGTATAATCCGCCGTATTACAAACGGCTGGCATTTTGTAATATGCCGAAATTCGTCTTTTTCAGAAATTCTACAAAAAGAGGTCGTGAGCCGACGGAGCCCCACTTCGTGGGGCTCCTATTTCTATTTAGTTTTAAAAAACATGAACCTAACCTAACCCACCCCCTTATCCAAACCAAAAATTCTGATTACGAATTTTCTGCCCTCCCCCATCGACCCGCGTACCTTCCAATATCTTAGATAAATAAATAAATAAATAAATAATAGAAATAAAGAAATGTAGAGATTTCCTAGGCAATGTGTATAAAATAATTTATTTCACACATTTCCGTGCGATTTTAGGAATTACATACATTTCCTAGGAATTGTATACAATGACGGATTATATACATTTCCGGTAACATATAAATTACATGACTCTACAAAAAAATTTTCGTTCTTTGTCCTAAAGTTTATGCTATTATTTTTCAGTTAGTTATACACAAAAACGAAAAGAAAATACCTTTTTTCGGTATAAAGTTTGCTTTTGTGATAGTTATAATATGATACTCATTTTTCAATTTTTCATAAATTTTAATTGATTTTAATATTTTTAAAAAGACCGCGCGGTGAGAGGGGGTATTAACGTCGCGTCGTCACGAAAGTGCAAATACTTAGCTTACAAATTTTAAGGCCATGGGCTGCAGGATGTCATTAAAAGTATATGCTGCATGTTCATGCATGCTCATTTATATATACATATATAATAAATTTGTAGAAGGGTCAATTCTGTACATTGAAAATATTGAAAAAATAAATAGCAGGGGGTGTTACTGGATTGGTACCAAACCCAAATATGTGATTAAAAAAATTCTGTCTGTCTGTCTGTGTGTCTGTATGTGAAGACATCATGTGAAAACTAACGGTTCGATTTTGATGAAACTTGGTATAATTATACCTTATTATCCTGGGCGTAAAATAGGACGCTTTTTATCCTGGAAAAATACGTGGGAAAAAATAAATCTTAATTTTTCAGTTTATCCATAGACGTTGTTCTGTAGAACCGCGAACACACGTTGCGTTACCCGCAGTGGATTCTTTTTTTTTATAAGATGTCATTGTCAGAGTTGCTCAAAATGGAGAAATAAACCATCCACGCGAAGACGGACATCCGCGGGCGGAAGCTAGTATGGAATATAATTTCAGCCGAATGGCCATCATTTGCTCCGCAAAAGTGGCGTATCTATGTAGAGTAGGTATCTGTTTTTTGATAATATCTTCACATAAACGGGGCTTCAAAAGTTAATTAATTCAGAAATAAAATAAAACAAAATTAAACCTATGACACCCACCTTAAATCAATTAATTAATATGTAAATAATTGCCACATATTCCTGATTTTGCTTATAAACTTATTCATATTATATGCATTTATATAAAAAAGGTGTTTGCATATTTTCACGAACCTATTTAAAGCACATCATTCAATTAATAGATCACAGTCGTTACTGCGATTTTGTGGAAAATAGTGTTTTTCCTAACCTCAATAAAAAGCAGGTAAGAAGAAGCATTTTGCACGTTTTCAAAAAATTTAACGTATCTAGTTATATTTTAGAACCAAATCTTTTTGTTAAATAATGGTCCTCTTTATTTAAAATGCTTTTATTAGCTTCATCTGTCTGTTTGTATGTAATAGACTCTTTTAGAATCTATTCTGAACTCAATGATGCGTTATTTTAATAATTCAATGTTCAAAATTCGTACATTTGTCCTTATCTTCTTCTTCTATATTAATGTAGCTGTTCCGAGGAGATACTCTGGGAAAACTAATGTATTTTTTGTCAAAAGATATGGGAACCAATTTAGGCTTCAACAGCGTCATTGCTAGAGTTTGTCGAGACCATTATCGATTATTTAATAGTACAGAACTTGACATCAAATTTCTTAGATTGTTTGCATATAAAAATACTAGTTTAGGCGTGATTGAGTAACAGATAGACAGACAGAGTTACTTTCGCATTTATAATATTAGTATGGATTTTACATAAAAGTTATACTGATAAGAAGAATTTTTTCTGATTAGAATTTTAACTATGATTAGAAACTATAATTTGAAACTACTCAAAAATGCATGTTGCTTAGCATGTTGTATTTGCCTGTAATTGGATCTACATCTTGCTATGCATGCTTATTTTGTCACATACTCAAAACATATTATAAATATAAGATTTGCATCTATTGGCAAATCAAATAAATAAATAAAATAAAATTAAAAATTTATTTTGATAATAAATAAATCGCGTTTAAAATCCGTTAAACACTTTAATTTGTAAAATACTGATAAAAGTCTAAATATTTCTTACATTATGGAACTCTTGGTATCAAATATTATCGTGCAGAAGGTACAAATTCAATGCATCATCAAATTGTTCAGCATTTGAAATTTGACTATGTAACCGTATTTTTTTTCAAACTAACCAAGTGTAGTAATCATCCTCAACCTCAACCTCATCCTCAACCTCAACCTCAACCTCATAAAAAGGTAGAAGAACGTTGAACTTTTTTTTTAATTTTTTTAAAGAGGATTTGTTCATAATCTGAACATGTCATCCCCATAGGAACATCTTAATCTTATATTATTAACTATTTAATAATCTAAGGTACAAACACAGAGCAAGTAATATAGTAAGAGACGGCACTCAGTACTAAGATTTCGAGCTCACGCACACATATGCATGTATTAGCTATAGGAAATCTTATATACCAACCTATGAGAAGTTCACGTCAAAAATGACCCACATTGCTAAGGCTGCCTGTCCATCTGCAAGAAAACTTCCGCGAGAAATGTCCGACAGTCTGTCCGACAGCAACATGCAAGTCTAATTCCGCGTTTCCACCTGCAAGTAGACTTGCAAGTTGATGTCAGACAGACTGTCGGACATTTCTCGCGGAAGTTTTCTTGAATGATGATGAATTGATGATGATGAATTATATTTAACGCTGCACTAACTGCATATCACAGCTATGTTACCTCAGTTTTATGGTATGGGATTATATTTTTGGGTAACTCTACCAACGTATTTCTCGCACAAAAAAAGAGCCCGTTGTAATATTGGTACTCTTGATTCTTGTAGGCCTCAATTCAAAGAAAAACTTACTGGTTTGTATAGTATATTGGAAATATGTATGTTTGTAAAACAGTAAGGTGAACTTTTCAAACCAACCAAAAACAATTCATAACTGGGTTTTAGGGATCCCACTCGCCTATTGATGCCAAACTGTAGAACTAAACTTTTTCAAAACAATGCTAGTGTGATGTGCATAAAGTTATTTAATCACATTCCAAAAAAACTGCGTGAAATGCCAAAAAATTTAATGCAAAGAAAATTGAAAATATGGTTAGCGGAAAAATGTTTCTACTCTTAGAATTTTATAAAATAAAGATAAACAGTTAATGTATTTATTATTAATAAAAGCGTGTTAATTTTAATCTTATTTAATGTAACTATGTTTAACATGTAATATAATCTAAGTGTGAAAAATTTGTATGCCAATTGTTTGGCGAATTGTGTGGACTATTTTATTTAAATGATTATAACTACCACAATTCTTACAAATAAAAGGATTTGATTTGATTAGAATCGATTATACACTAAATATATTTTGTATATAGCAGATAACATGGCGCCAATACCGCAAGATGTATCCAGCTCCGATGGCACCGCAGATTCTGGAGACAGGGTCGTCATCTCCGGAATGGCGGGCCTTTACCCTGACTCACATAACGTCAAAGAGTACCGCGATATTCTTTACAATAAGGTTTCTTGAATCCTTGCTTTTCTTTTTCTCTTCTTTTCCTTTTGTAAGAATGCTTGTATCTTTTTATGACAATTTAATTATCTATCTACCTAAAACATGTCATCTGTCCTTTTTTATTCTTTACAGTATTCCTTTTATTATTTCAATAACAACCCAAAAAACTTTCATCTTTATAATATTGACATAGATTTCATTATAAAATAACATAATATGGTGTGATGATTGTATTTCTCGACTTTGTTTAAATTTTTAATTACTGTAAAAAAGTAACAGTGAAGTAAGTAAGGAGTAAATAATATTATTTTTTTTAATAATCAGGTAAATCCAACGGCAACGAAAAATGCTCGTTGGGAGTACAACCACCCGGAGGTAGCTCAATACACAGGAAAAGTACCAGAGCTGGAGTATTTCGACGCGCAATTCTTCAAAGTGCACTATCGCCTCGGAAACTCCATGGACACCATGGCGAGGAAGATTCTAGAACAAGCATACGATGCTATTTATGATGCAGGTTTGTAGCGACACCTCACTCTCAATCACGCAAGCGAAATGTTTTCGCTACAGAGCATATATATATACAACTTTCCGACATCATTCATTCAGCTAGTCGAGTAGACTGGTCAAGGATCCTCCCTTTTTCGATGGAGGAATTCCACCTTCCTTCCTCCACAGGTCAAAAAATCTGTTAAGCTATTGCATATAGCTTCTATCGCCTTGAATTCCGTAACGAAAAAACCTCACGCTCCCCACTCCGACGGGCGGAGGTGTGGCTTGAAGGCATAGCATGCAATAGCTTTACCGCGGCAGTCCCCGAGTGCCACACGTCGTTTTTTAAATTATTTTAAGCCATACATACAGCATGCGTGAATGCGAAAAAGATTTTCACACAAGAAGAGTGTCTCAACTTTTGACTGTTTAAAATTATTTCATCTATATTAAGTGTATTTTCTTTTAGGTGTGAGTCCAGAGCAACTGTCTGGCACAAAAGTTGGCGTCTACGTTGGTACTTGTTTCTCAGAAACCGAAAAAGCTTGCTTTTATGTAGCTAGCACAAGATCAGGCTTTGGTATAGCAGGGTATGTTATTAACATCCATACTAATATTATAAATGCGAAAGTATTTATATTTTTTGGTTTTTATGGCATTCAAATGCTTTATAAATATAAATTTATAAAGAATAGAAAAAATTCGATCACGAGGCGGGACTTGAACCCGCATCCTTCGCGCCATTCCGGGGCGGATGCCTAACCAACTCAGCCACTCGTGACCCGCCCGAGTAATCGAATTTATTCTATCCTTTCAGTTTTATGTGTCTTAAGGGACACACCGCGCGCCATCTATTGAGATGATTTAACAACCATCTCAACCAATATGAAGCACTTTTCAGTGAATACAATATTGTAACGATGGAACACGACCTTTTCTTGAATTTATATTTTTTGGTTTTTATGGCATTCAAATGCTTTATAAATATAAATTTATAAAGAATAGAAAAAATTGAGATGGTTGTTAAATCATCTCAATAGATGGCGCGCGGTGTGTCCCTTAAGACACATAAAACTGAAAGGATAGAATAAATTCGATTACTCGGGCGGGTCACGAGTGGCTGAGTTGGTTAGGCATCCGCCCCGGAATGGCGCGAAGGATGCGGGTTCAAGTCCCGCCTCGTGATCGAATTTTTTCTATTCTTTATAAATTTATATTTATAAAGCATTTGAATGCCATAAAAACCAAAAAATATAAATTCAAGAAAAGGTCGTGTTCCATCGTTACAATATTGTATTCACTGAAAAGTGCTTCATATTGGTTGAGATAGTTGTTAAATCATCTCAATAGATGGCGCGCGGTGTGTCCCTTAAGACACATAAAACTGAAAGGATAGAATAAATTCGATTACTCGGGCGGGTCACGAGTGGCTGAGTTGGTTAGGCATCCGCCCCGGAATGGCGCGAAGGATGCGGGTTCAAGTCCCGCCTCGTGATCGAATTTTTTCTATTCTTTATAAATTTATATTTATAATGCGAAAGTAACTCTGTCTGTCTGTCTGTTACTCATTCACGCCTAAACTGCTGAACCAATTTTCATGAAATTTGGTATGGAGATATTTTGATACCTGAGAAAGGACATAGGCTACTTTTTATCCCGGGAAAATGAAGCAATCCCGAAAATCCCACGGGAACGGGAACTATGCGGATTTTTCTTTGACTGCGCGGGCGAAGCCGCGGGCGGAAACCTAGTAGTCAATAAATGCCATCGTATTAAATTGTGAAACTATAGGGGAACAAAGATAGAGAAAAAGTACTTGCACTTGCACTTATTTACCACATGACTTATTTATTTTCTATATAACAAAAATACTAAATAATATTTACCCCATTTGCCGCCTCTCAAGAATGTGCTGCTCAGCTTCGTTTTCACAGTTTAATTGGTGACGATAAAAAAATCAAATTCGATGTTTAAAATGCGTTAGTTAAAGTGAGTTTATTTGTCTTTCAGATGCAATAAATCGATGTTCGCCAATCGAGTTTCCTACTGGTTGAACGCGAAGGGACCGTCGATGTCTGTAGACCAGGCCTGCTGCAGTTCTACTGTCGCTTTGGACCTGGCATACCAGGCTATTAAGCACGGAGAAATCGATTCTGCTATTGTTGGTGGGGCAAATATTTGCTTGCATCCACAGTCTTCTGTGCATTATGGACGGTAAATAATCCAACTTACAAAATTATGTTTTAACATTGAGCCGTGTTTCTTGTAACATTCAATATCATTTGTTTTATAAACGAGTCGCTCTGTTCTCACTTTAGCCCAGCTCCGAGATACAAAAAAGGCCAAATATGTTTTAATATACTCGTATGTTACGCATAATGGTGAAAGAGTTTCCAAACACGGCTTTGCTTTTATTAGTTTGGTATTAAACAATTTCACAACTTTCTTTGATATAAAGGCAAATAATTATCAGATAAAACCTTAAAAAAATGTGTTTCTTATATGATTTTCCAGAATCATGCCCATAAGTAAAGATGGAAAAACAAAATCATTTGATAAGGACGCGAGTGGTTGTACAAGATCTGAAGCCGTCAATGTTTTGTTCCTACAGAAGGCAAAAAATGCACTGAGGTAAAGAACGTTTAGAAATTATTATTTTTTTGTATTTCAATACTTTAAAACAACAATATAAAATATTTTATATTATTTTTTATTTAACAGGATATATGCCGAAGTAATTCACATAAAATCTGAATTCCGCGGTTTACTTGAAGGTGAAAACGGACCTAAATATGGTTTTTACCGGGAACCGAATGACATGGCGGTGTTCTTGAAAAATTTTTACAAAGAAGCAAATGTGCCTCCCCAATCTGTTGAATACGTCGAGGCAGTTGGTTCTGGTGAGACCTTTATGAAATACATTAGATCTAATTAATAATTTAAAGGCTTGGATTAACGAATATTATCAAAGGTACATATTGTAATATGAAAGTTCTATTGATTGTTATATAGCGTTGAATTCGTTGTATTTTGGGTGGAAACTATGACAGTTATAAATTTATGTCATTTCAATAATATAATATATTTCCTTTCTAACAGCTACCCCCGAAGCAGATAAAGCAGAATTAGAAGCTTTAGGTAAAGTGTTTTGTGAAAATCGTGATGATCCTCTTTTAGTTGGAAGTGTGATGTCTAACATTGGCTATGGAGAGGCAGCGTCTGGAGTGTCTGCTATAACAAAAGTACGAGCTTTTCTTACTATTGATATAAAATTTATAGAGTAAATTAAAATATTTATGACCAGAGGCATTAACAATGCTGCTTTTTCTAATTCAGGTACTATTGGGTTATGAAAATGGCAAAATTGCAGCGAATCTTAATTGTGAGAATCCAAGAAATGATGTTGATGCATTGAAGAAGGGAAAAATGCGTATTGTGACTGAACACCAGTCGATTGGAGGTGGTTATGCTGCTATCAATGGATTGTCAGTGACTGGTGTTAACGCTCATGTATTACTACGTGGGCACAATAAACCAAAGGCAATTTTTTTATTATTGTACAATAAAAATATTTATTATTAAGTATAACCATATTATATCTAGCTGAGTGAGGAAAACTTCAGTGAGTAGTTTGTTATCAAAAAAATAGTATTTCATTCATTTTTCGCTATCGATCAGGTATAAAAAAACCACAAGTCTGAACTTGCATGGTAAATTTGGTATATTATGATTTTAGGACTTAAATCGCTATAAGAGCAACATTCCGCGACTAGTAACTATTTCGGGCAGACAACAGTCCGCTGTTGAAAATATATTAGAGGACTTGAAGAGCCGTCCCATCGATCCCGAGGAACTTGCCCTTTTCCATAACATTCACCAGACTAGAATCAGTGGGCACTTGGGACGAGGATATATCATATTAGGTAAGTATAAACGTTGCATTTAAATGCTAATTCCGCTTATTTAACAGACCTTTCTTCCTATTCCTATCTATTCTTTAACAAAACTTACACTGGCATATTGAAACGGAACTGATTTGATCATTGTAATATTATTTGAATATTTTAGACACAGATGAATTCAATGAGACAGTAAGCCTTAGCCAAAAAGCCAATTACTTCGATGACGCGGTTCGTCCGCTGTGGTTCGTGTACAGCGGGATGGGCTCGCAGTGGCCCGAGATGGGGAAACAGCTCATGCGCATACCTGTCTTCGCCGCAGCTATAGAAAGGTATTTACTTTACGCGATTAATGTGACATTCAAGTATATTTTTCAATTTAGAAATTCCTTATTTTTAACAATGTCTTTTGTCAAACCATTGAAAATTTTCACAACTCAGTGGATATGAAAATTTCCCATCTTAATTTTACTTGCTTACGAGGAAATTTTTTACAGCTGCCAAAAAGTGCTCGAGCCAAAGGGTGTGGACATAATCCATATAATAACTTCACCAGACAAGAAAATCTTCGACAATATCTTATATTCGTTTGTTGGAATTGCTGCAATACAAATTGGGCTTACTGATGTTCTTACAGAATTGGGAATTGTACCTGATAAAATTATCGGTAAATAAAATATTTCTTCTTTGTTTTACTGTAATGACTCTGCTTTTCAATTGTTTCCAGCTTAAATAAGTATAAAACTTATAGGTATATATCTTGATAAAAAAACTTTAATTAAAACACAGGTCACAGTGTAGGCGAGTTAGGATGTGCGTACGCAGACGGTTGCCTCACAGCGGAAGAGATGATTCTCTCCGCGTACAGCCGCGGGCTCGTGTCTGTACAGACACCGTTCATTAAGGGATCAATGGCGGCTGTTGGAATTGGGTATCAGCAGGTGCGTTATACCTAGTTATCACAAACAATGAAAAATATTTTCTCGACCCCAATTAAATTATATTTTTTTACCAACGTCAATATTATTAATCCCTATCTTCCATTAATAATTGCTCCCTAGAGCTAAATATATAAATAAATAAATAATAAATAAATTCTTTATTTGACAACAGAAATACATGTGTACATATGCAATTAGATTTTGGGATAACTTACATATAATTAAAACATAAACCGTAGGTTAATTGCGCTATTTAAACAATGTCTCCTATACTAGGGAATGTCCTGTGTTACAGGAGACATTTATCCGTCCGTTGATACAAATGATATACCTGATTATTGTAACAATTCTATACCTACTATGCAAGTATCACTTTAGCCAAAGATTTGGTGAATTTAAAAAATATACTCTTTAGGAAAAAAAAAAAAAAAAAGAGAAATTGAACTAAAAATCTAAAAGAATTTAAAAGAAAGGATATACGTATTGAGTGTGTGTGTGTGTGTGTGTGTGTGTGTGTATGTGTGTGTGAGGGAGTGTTCGTGTGTGTGTGTTTTCTATTTTGTAGTTTGGATTAAATAATATAGTGATCTAACAAGTGTTCACATTCATCATAATTAAGATCTAGAAGGTAATTAGTTAGGTTGGACTTACATTGTAATGTGTTCATGTTGTGTATATTAAGTGTCTTATTTAATTTATTATATAGATGAGCACTTAGGAATTCGTAATGTCTTTTTGCAAGCTTAGTATCATATATATATAAAGCTACACTACCACTCACTCACTGACTGACTGACATCGGGTTTCTCGGAAACTACGGGGAAAGTTGGGGGGATTTTGACGTGATCGTATAGAGGTGCGGCGAGTGACCACCGGAAAAATATTGACATCTCCAACACCCTGGACAAGAGAGTGGACCCCTGGAGGTGCGCAAAAACGGTGATACCTGGAGGGGGGGGTGTCTGAACAAAAAATGCTCGGAACTGGTGGCGATTACCAGGGGTGGTGGAAAAATGGGGATTTTCGCGAAAACAAGATGGCCGCCGTACTTTGCCAAAATCGCCGTTTATGAATCCTTACGTCTCAAATTTGGCACACGTGCTCTGTGCGAGCCGGCGAATCGATCGGTGCCCCGTTCGAGTGGCTCCGGGCCCCCGTTTCCAACTTCCATACAACGTTAACTCCAACGGCCCGCGGAAACGGTGCGAGTTGGGTGGGGGGTCCCGGAACTAAAAATGATCACCACCCTGGGACGCTACCAGGGAGCCACAGTGGGACGCTTGATTTTGGAATTTTTCCATTTTTGGCGCAAACATAAAAACGTAAATTTAGACGAGGTGGCGCATCGCGGAAATACACTCACACCATGTTCGTACTCGCCCAGCTCCCAGGATATCCAGAAAAATCCGAAATCTTAAACTTTCCCACATCTCGCGAAGACGGTCAACGGCCCGCGCAAACGGTAGCAGCTGCATCTGGGGTGCTCAAACTAAACTTGTAGTAGACCTCGAGCAATTACCACAGAGTGTGAAAAATATTCAAAATGGCGGAAAAAATGGCCGCCGCCATACAAATTCTAAAATGGCCGTCGCTGGTCCGATCGCGCTGAAACTTGGCACAGGGGCTTTAATCAAGCCGCACATTAAGGTGGGATACTCATAATTGAGTTTCCACCGCTGGTTTCCGAGTTTCATACAACGCGAAATTCGACGGCTCTCCGAAACGGCACTAGATAGCCGGGGGGTGTAGAACTAAAAATTGATCAGGAAGATGGGGCGCTCCCAGGGCAATCGAGAAATTTCAAATTGGACGCCATTTTTTTTTCAAAAATGGCCAATTTTTCAAAGCAAGATGGTGGCGCCGGTTACTTCACGATCGGTCTGAAAATTGACTTCTGTGCTCTAATCGGCCAGATTTACAAAACTGCATACTCAGAATATCTCTCCGACCCCCGGTTTCCATTTTCCATACATCACGAAATTCAACGGCTCTCTGAACTGGTGGCACTTAGGTCGGGGTTGCCGAAGTAAAAAATGTTCAAAAACTTGGTCCGCTTCCAGGCACATAAAAATTTTTGCTAAAAAGCGAAATTTTTTTTTTCGAAAATTTTGTATGGAAATTTCCATAGTAGGAAGGGTAATTGAATACCATCGGCAAAAGACGGCACCGCGGGCTGCTTGCTGCCCGCGCACCGCGCAACTTCGAGGGTTGACAGCCTCCCGGAGTAGAAAATATTTATTAACTTTTGAACTACCTACCACACGAGCCAAGCGAGCGAAGCGAGCGAGTCACGGCAGCGGCCAGCATAAATATTCAAATAGGTAGCGAGGAGCGAAGCGACGAGCGTGTTAGGTTAACTTTTGAACTACTTACCGCACGAGCCAAGCGAGCGAAGCGAGCGAGTCGCGTCAACGGCCGGCCTAAATATTCAAATAGGTAGCGAGGAGCGAAGCGACGAGCGTGTTAGGTTAACTCTTGAACAGTTTATTATGAAAAGTCACTGCCCGCTATCGATAAGACGTTTCAAAAATTTTACCAATATTTGAATAAGTAATATATAAGCAGTTTAGGTAGCGAGGAGCGAAGCGACGAGCGTGTAAGGTTAACTTTTGAACTACCAAACGAGCCATGCGAGCGAAGCGAGCGAGTCACGGCAGCGGCCGGCCTAAATATTCAAATAGGTAGCGAGGAGCGAAGCGACGAGCGTGTTAGGTTAACTTTTGAACTACCTATCGCACGAGCCA